>NW_006781997.1:994050-1007017 GCF_000442215.2 Lipotes vexillifer | reverse complement strand
ATAGCGTCTGGTATTGCATTTTGTAACCTTCCCACCCTCAACCTGCGCCAAGCACTGCTTTTTTCTGGGGCTGTCTCTCCTTGTACTTACCCAGTAGGGGCTTGGTGATAGAAAGCCACTCAGTCCTTCTGCACTAGGCAGTTAGTCTATTCTTCCTCCCTAACTTGGGGCCAGTGGTGCCCAGATGAACTACCACCTGTTGCAGGCGCTTGACTGGAACTTAGGTTTTCTGTCCACTCCCATGAACCCAGTAGGACAGAGGAGGCACTGAGCTGGCCAGTAAAAGGTGAAGAGAGGAAAGTACAGAAGTAGAAAGATTTCCTCTAGGTTCTGTGGGACCTGACCCACCTTCTGGTCTCCAAGGACTTTTCACAGTCTTTGATGTAGATTCTGGGATCCCTCAAAATTCTTTTTTACCTTTGTGGCATCTCCAGGTTTGGGCTCAGGGGAAAGATTGAAAAATCATGCTTGTCCATGATCTGATCCTGACCACTGTACCAAGCTCCAGCCTGGAACGTACCTGCCTCCCAAATCTCCTCCCTTACATCTAGCTTAATGCTTCTTGTTCCTTTCCCCAGGGAAGCATGATGCACAGATTAATATATATTTCCTTATACTTGTCTGTATAGTGCTGACCACTGGGACTGTATAAGGATTTCTTCAGTAACTGGCCATCTCCCTAGATGTAAGGTCCGTGAGAGCAAGAAATATGTCTGTTTTGCTTGTTTACAACTCTATCTATTACATCTATCACAGTGCCTGGACAATAGCTGAGACTCCATGAATATTTTTCAGAGGAAAAGTAAAGGGAAGAAGGAATAAAGATCTATTTTTGTTAAAATGGAACATAAAGTATACCTATTCAAGAACAATCTACTTCTGAATTAGTCATGTCTGTAATATATAAAAAGTATGGAACCACAGTCTGGCTTTATCCTGGATGCTAAATAACACTTGGCCTTCTCATTTTATTAATATCTTGTTATAGACCAAAAGTAGATGAGTGTTTTGGAAAAGAAACATAATATGTTTCAACATCAAATAAAAATTAATTTTGTATGACCCATTGAGAATGAGTAATAAAGTGTTAAACATGTTTAAAACTATTATGAATGAGTCTGCAAAATTCCTAGGATGTAAAGAATTCTTTACTTAAAAGTCTGAAATCAATGTGAAAAATTAGCAAAAAATTAAGCTTTCTTTGCTGAAGAAATGACCACAGTAAATTAGTGAAGTTTAAATAGTAGAGCAAAAAAGAAAAGGAAAATATTAGGTACACTTTCAAGATTCTCCTTCTAAACACTTTGACAGTTAAATAAGTTCTCCTATCTGTTCTAACATATAAACGAATTACTCAGACCATTGTCTACGTGTTTCCTAGACACGTCTAGTTCAGTTCCAGGCACATTTCTCAGGTTCTCAGATGCTATTAGTTCATAAGGCTTTTTAAATAACAGACAATGGCAGGATATAAAATGAAGCTACAAGTTCAGACTATTTTTCTTCTGGGGCATCAGGCTATGATAGAAACACTTGGTGCTTGCATGTTACTCTCTTATTTAATCCACTCTTCCCTTTCTGGTACTATAATTTAATCTCGGATACCTGAATGGACAAGACGTCTCCCTCTCTTTTCCCCTCCCATATCTATCAAGTTCTCCAGGGTTGTCATCTTCCTTTGTGACCTACAGTTAGAGAGTGAAGTCAATTGGTTTACAATGAAGCAAACAAGAAACTTTATCTACAAAATCTCTGCTTTCCTCAATATTAATGTCTTTCGCAACACAGTTTCTATTCAGTGCCAATTTGCTTTATTCTTCTTGCCTGTCATTGAGCCAACTTTCACTCCTTCATGTAAAATGCATACTTGTGGAAGTTATCAACTACCAATTGAGGGAGTTCCAAGTGCTAGGAAGGAAAACAAAACAAAATTCTTCGGGTCGCAAGGCTTACACTGATAAGTGGAAAGAACCAAATTAAGGCTAACTCACCTAACTTCAGAGCATGACTCAGAGACATAGATCGTGAGTCATGGGCTTTCATTGAGATAAGGCTGGCAATACACATAGAAAAGATCAGCGTACACAAAAACAGGCTGAAAAAACGTATAAATCCATCATGAACAGACCAGCTTGTTGCAAAGATGTATATCAAGACTAGGACTGTCATATTAATAAAGGTTAGTAGCACCTGTGAAGAAATCAGTGTTTCCAGTGACCCAGAACAGAGTGCATTGTAGAATAGAGGTTCTGTTTATACTGAGCTTGTCACTATGACTATGAATATTTCCAGTATAAGGAGGAGTTTTGGTAATACTTAGTAGAACAAATAAGGCACTTGAAGACAGGCCATGAGGAGAGAAGTAAAAGCAGGGCACTTCATGCCAAGTCGTCTGTGCTCCTGGGCTCATTCTCACTATCTTCCCTGCCATCTGACTGGCCCAAGTCTATGGTTATGACTGCCTCCCTCCCCCACTTCGTGTGTTCTGCCAGCTTTTTGGTATGAAACTCTATTTTCCAATTCCTCTCTTTGTCATGCTATGGACCATATTGCTTTTTTCCACCCTTGGATTCGTTTTCTGCCAACACTGCTAGGGGATTTTACTAGAAATTTAGGTTACTCTGGAGTTTTATCTCCAGCTTTGTTTGTTCCTTGTCTGCCACTTCCTCCACCCTCAACCATATACCAATACATGAACACAAAGATTCTTCACTCTATTTTCTGACTCTATAAGGAATGTTAACCTCTCAGCCAGAATCAGTAGTGGATTTATTATAGATCTTACAGACAGAATCTACTGGGAGGTGAAATGGACTGAAGGACTTTGATTCCTAGGTAAATGGGAAATAACATATAGATTCAGAGATCTGGAAACAGTTGAATGTGATAATTGGACATAAAGGTAAACAAGAGAAGTGGGGTTTTTTTTTTGTTTTTTTAAGAGAAGAGTGTCAGATGAGTGAGGATAATGCTTACACAAGTGAGGTAACAACAAGACCACACAGAGGAAGGCACTAGAAAATGAGAGGGGATTTTATGCTGTGGAAGACCGTAAGAACACTAGTCTGAATTTTTGGTAGAAAAACACAGAAGACGAGAGATCAATGGTTATTTTTCGTTCATGTTTCTCCATTCACTAAATTATTGTATCTGTGAACAGGGCAGATCCCAGACTGTATAGAATAGATTTTGAATTCAAGCAAATCTGGTTTTAGGTCCCAGCTGAACTGGATACTGGTATGTGCACTTGGGCAAGTACAAACCCTTTTGCAGACTTTGTAAAACAGATGTAATACTTGTATCTGCTTCTTTGGAATAGTTGTTGCTGCTCACTGTCTGTTTCTACCTCCTAAACTCCTTCCCATCAAGATTTTGCCCCCATCATGCCATCCATCCTTGCTCTGGTCACCAGTAACATTCATGCTGCTAAATGCATGTATGGGCAGTTCTCAGGACACATTTTACTTAACATGTCAGCTGCATTTGGCAGAGTTAAGGCCTCCTTCCTTCTCGATACACTTTTTTCTCTTGGCTTGGAGGACACCACGCTCTCCTGGTTTTCCTCCCATGCCACTGGTTGCTCCTTCTTGGTTTCCTCTTACTGGTTTGTCCTTTTCTGCCTGAACTTTCAATGTTGAAGTGCCACAGAGTTTAGTTCTTTTTCTTCTTTTCCATATGCATTCCCTCCCTTAGTGATCTCAACCAGTCTTGAGGATTTAAACTCTATGTATATGCCATAAGTCTCCCAAGTTTATGTCTTTAGCCCAGACCTCTTTTCTGAACGTTAGACTTGTGTACCAAATTGCCTACTGAAAACCTCCATTTGGGTGGCTAATGGGGATCTCAAACTTCACATGTCCAAAATGGAACTTCTGGTCTTCTCTCCTTCAGCTCCTCCACCTGCAGTCTTCCCCCATCACTTGATGATGATCCCAGGCCTACATTTTTGGAGTCAACCTTTTTCTTGCTCTTTCTCTCATATCCCATATCTGATCCATCAGCCAATCCTGTTGGCTCTACTTTCAAAATATATCTGATCATTTCTTCCTATTTCCTGTGGTCTTCCCCCAGTCCCAAATGCAACATCTTCACCTAGATTATTGCCATAGTTTTCTAACTGGACTCCCTGCTACTAACTTTGCCTCCCTACAGTTTTCTCTTAATACAGAGTTAGAATTGTCTATGAGTCAAATCATGTCAGTCCTCTGCTTAATGCCTTCCAACGGCTTCACATCTCACTCAGAGTAAAAGCCAGCTCCTACAAGGCCACCTCTTTCATCCCTCACCCCAGTATCTCTCTGACCTCACTCCTTTCTCTCTTTTCCTTCTTGCTCTCTCATTTCCAAGCACACTAGCCTCTCTGTTCTACTTGGATATGCCAAACATGTCCCCATCTTAGTGCCTTGGAACTGGTTGTTCACTTCACTAAGAATAGTCTTTTCTTCAGATATTCTCATGGCCAACAAACTTTACCCTTAAACCTTTGAGGATTGTTGTATTACAGACTCAGTGTGGCTTACCCTGATCATCTCATTTAAAATTGCAACCTGCCTCACCTCTGGCACTCTTAATCCTCCCCTTAAGCTGCTCTATTTTCCCATAGTAACCATCACTCTAAAAAAACTATATAATTTGTTTACTTATTATGATTACTGTTTATTACTTAAGTTCTCCTGGTAGAAGATAAGCTTAAACAGGGCAGGGAGTTTTATCTGTTTGCTTCACTGCTGTAACCCAAGCACCTAGGAAAGGTGCACCTACTGACACACAGTAGGGATTTAATAAATATTTGTTAACTTAAATAAAACTATCTACTGGTTTTAGAGGGTTTTGAGGGTTAAACAACATGCTCTGGACCTTACATCAATACAGTACTTGGCCAGTAGGGCTACAAAGAATGACAGCTATGAGCAAATATGTAGGATAAGAAAATTCTCCTGTCTTCAGTCTTCCCTTTCCCAATCCCTTTCACTCAATATGGTCTTTAATTTTTCTTTCTTAAGACCCCAATAACCAGAAAATCCATGGAAAGTGCCCAATAAATTTAATCTTCAAAGCATTTGTATAAAGTAGATCTGTAAATTTGTTGATTATTTGATAACTTATGTCATGTTCCAAAAGATTTCCATTTTGAAAGATGAAGGTAATCTTTAGTCAAAGGAATACATCTCAGATTGGATTTGGGGGCTTCAGTGAACTGAATGAAAAAGGTATTCTAGGGATAGGGAAATTTTTATGATACATCTAAATCGTATTACATAGTGGGGCAGTTGTTTCATCAAAGGTTAAGGGTGACCTAATATATTAAAAAATCTTTAAAGAAAATTAGTCCAAAAAAAGTCCATGATTATAAATACTTCATTTGTCGGAAAATAGTTTGATGAAATTCAGTCCACTTTGATTAAGCGGGTCGATGGTTTGACATCTTTCCTTACAATACAGAACAAATTCAGCTCCATTTTTTCAAAAGTAGGACGATATATTTGGAAGTAACTGATCAATATTCAAAGAATTTCTCCCCTGTGAATAATTATCTTCACTGTCTTCACTGGCTCTAATAATTATCTTCACTGGCTCTAATTCATTTTACTTAATTTTACAGTATATAAACAAAGATTTTAAATGCAGCTTAAAATGATGGATACAAAAGATAAGCATTGTATATGCCCATTGAGATCACTATATTATTGATTCATTATTGAACATTCCTTGAGTTCTATTATATTATAAGTAATGTATTAGAGAAGTAATATACAACCCTGGGCCTCAGGTAGACATACAGAAAATTAAGATAAAATGTAAAGATGCCACCAAGGGTCCTCGCGCCACCGGAAGCTCCCCTGGGGCCGCTGGGAGGCGGTGGCAGTGCCAAGATGGGGTAACCGAGACCCGCCGTGCGAAAGTGACCTTTACCTAAGATACTCTGGGCAGAGCTAATATGCATGGAACTTGCATTTTTGGACCTGACTCCAGGACCCTGGGGATTTCCACTGGGGCGGTGAACACCCACACTGAGAATCCTAGGCTGCTCCGGGGTTGCAGGGAAATAGATAAGTCACCCACTGGGGGTCTCTCTGCCCCTGTCCCCCGGGCAGGAGGTGGAGGAAGCCAGCATCAGCCTGAGGTCCTCCGACAGGGGAAGCTCTAACTGTGGTTCCTGAAAGTCCGTGACACGGTTCCTTTTTCTCTCTGACTTCTCTCCTCTCCCCTCTTGCTCAAAAGAATGGCCACGCCTAGAGCCTGCAGTCACCATCCAGGGCATTTTTTTCACCACACAGGATAATTCCTGTCTCATCCCTGCTGTGACGTTGAGCCACACAAACCAGCGAGAAGGTAAAATCATCAGATTCCTGCTCATCAGGGAGGGTGGCCCGGCCAGAACTCACCTCTTCTCCCAGCACAGACTCCGTGCGGCTGGTCCCCTCCCCAGAGGAGCTTGAACAGGGGCCCCCGATGAGAACGAGCTCCCCTTTGGGTGCCCCCCACCGTCTGCCAGGACCCACCAGATCCCAGGCCCCTCTGCTGCGACGTCTGCCTCTCTGAAAACATGAGGAATGGCGAGGATCAGATCTGTCCCAAATGCAAAGGGGGCGACTCCCCATCCAAGAGGCCAGGAAGCCTTCTGTCTCAGAAGCAGGATCAGCCCGAGGTGGCTGAGGCTAGAGTGGGTGCCCCTTTGCCGGAGTTGGCTGCTCCTTCAAGGGGAGCCCAAAGTTCATGCAGGAGCATGAGGTCACCACCCAGGCCACACACCCGAACCTCCTGTTGGGGTTCGTGAAACCCAGCTGGGCTCAGGCCTGGGGTCTGGGCGCGTGGGCCCTGGGGCGGAATCTGTCAGACCTGCAGCTGTGTGGGCCTGTGGAGGCGTCTGGGGACCTAGAGGTGGACTGCTACCGGGCCCCCTGCTCCCAGAGCCAGGAGGAGCTGGCCCTGCAGCACTTCACGAAGGAGAAGCTCCTGACTGAGCTGGAGGGGAAGCTGTGTGTGTTTAAGAACATTGTCGCCGTCCTCAACAAGGAGGTGGAGGTCTCCCACCTGGCCCTGGCCGTCTCCATCCACCAGAGCTGGCTGGACCGTGAGTACATCTTGAGCTTGGAACAGAGGGTGGTGGAGCTGCCGCAGACCCTGGCCCAGAAAGGCCAGGCCCTGGGCAAGCTGGAGCAGGGTTCCCGCCTCATGGAAGAGGCCTCCTACAACGGCACCTTCCTATGGAAGGTCACCAGTGCCACCACTGGTGCCATGAGTCAGCCTGCGGCAGGGCCGTCAGCCTCTTCTTCCCGGCTGTCTACACTGCCAAGTACGGCCCCAGAGTGAAACCAATGTGGCCAGCAGCTGCCCACTCTTCTTTCCCTTCAACAAGCTGCAGTCGCCCAAGCATGCCTACGTGAAGGACAACACCATGTTCCTCAAGTGCATCGTGGAGACAAATGCTTAGGGCAGGAGGGGCCGAGCAAGCTACACGTGGGTCCCGAGGGAGCCCCCTCTCAGACAGAGGTTCAGCAAGATGACTGAGGTCTTGCCCTTGGTGCCCAAGATCCCAAGGCACAATGATGGGCCAGGGCTGGCATGGTGTGAGCCGAGCAGACAGATTGACAGTGGCTAAGACATCTGCTTAGTGTGGCAGGACCTTGCAATGGGCCTGCAAAGGCACAGCGTCCCAAAGCCGGTGGTGCACTGACCATGCAGCACTGGAGTCCTGAGAGCCACCCCGGCCCTGAATGTTGAGATGGGCTCTGGCCGAGATGGGGAGGGTGTGGGAAAAGAAGCTCCAGGGATGGGAAGACCTCTGCAGGCCACCATGGAGAGTGAGCTTGCTCTCATCCTGCTTGGGATCAGAACCAGGAGCAGGGGGTGGAAGTGACAGGGTGCCAGTACGAATTCAATCTGTCCCAGCCTGGACCGATTTCCCCAGAACTGGAGGTGAACAAGCAAAACCAGCGGGCTATGCAAGGCTCAGAATAGCATGAACAATATATGCACCATTTTCATTAAAAAATATGCACATATATTTTATATTTATTTCATATAATATATATCCATATACTTGTTTCATAAATACACTTCGTATTTATACTTAGAATATTTCGAAAAAGACATACACGAAACTGGGAACCTTAGTGTTGTCAGGGTAGGGAATAAAGTGCTGAGGGTCAGGATGGGGTGAGACGTTTCACTTATATCTTTATGTTTTGAATTTTGACAGTATGAATCACAAAACAAAGTATAAAAAGAGTTCTACTTCCAACAGTTTATAAACTACTCATTCTAATTTAACTTCTTAATTTAATTTAATTTATTAATTTTTTAAAAAATAAATTATTTATTTATGGCTGCCTTGGGTCTTCATTGCTGCACACAGGCGTTCTCCATTTGCGGCTGGTGGGGGCTACTCTTCGTTGCAGTGCGCAGACTTCTCACTGCGGTGGCTTCTCTTGTTGTGGAGCTCAGGATCTAGGTGCGAGGGCTTCAGTAGTTGTGGCACAAGGGCTTACTTGCCCTGCGGCATGTGGGATCTTCCCGGACCAGGGCTCGAACCCGTGTCCCTTGCATTGGCAGGAGGATTCTTAACCACTGCGCCACCAGGGAAGTCCCTATTTTATTTTATTTTATTTATGTAAGTTTTTTGGCCATGCTGTGCAGCATGCGGGATCTTATTTCCCCAACTAGGGATCGAACCTGCACCTCCTGCAGTGGAAGCGCAGAGTCCTAACCAATGGACTGCCAGGGGAGTCCAGGCTTCTTTATTTTAAAGAAGAAGAAAACAAGACCCAGAACAGTGGTGACAGAAGGTTACTCAGCTTTCTGCAGACAGGACCAGAGCTAGAGCCTAGATTTCTTCCTCCAAGTTCAGGGCAAAGTCTATAATAGCAGACAGAAAAGCAAACACGTAACTGAATATTATGAAGAAATCCATTAAGGAAACAAAACCAAAATAGACAGTATGTTTTAATTTCACGTTATACTTTTATGGTCTGATACAAAATATTCCGAAAGTGTTGCCATCTCTCATCTACTGAAGGTGATAGTTATTTCTTCATCTTATGGCATGGTCTTGAGTAGATTTCTTCAACAGTGGTGACAGAAATTGAGCCTTCTTTATCTCTCACAGGTTTTCCTTTGTGATCAAGATCTTATGTTTGTGAGATAACTCCCTAAGGTCAGAAAAAATTATCTGTATGTGAGGAAAAGAGATTTCTTCTGTGCCATGCTGAGAGACACCATTTCCTTTAAGACTCGGACCCAAACTCTCCTCTTCAAACACATTAGCTTTCTTTGTTTTTCCTGAATTATTTTCTCTCTTGATTGTGCCTTAATTCTATGTCACTTCAAGTCTCAAAGCTAAAATGTATGCAATGTGCCCTTCTTTTCAATTAAATTGTACAAACACTTAATGAATCTCCAACCATGCTCCAGGTACCATGTTAGGGACTTAGGATTAAAAAAGGTGAATAATGCAAAGCTTCTGCCTTCAAACACCTCAGTTTAATCAGGGATACAAATATACCCATTTAAAAATTATTACTTAAGGGTTTACTATATGCCAGTCATTATTTGGGCTGTTGGGGATACAGCAGTGAAGAAAACATACAGAAATTCTCCTGCTCAATATTCTGTAATAAGCTAATTGGGAAAAGAATAGATACATATATATGTATAACTGAATCACTTTGCTGTACACCTGAAACTAACACAGCATTGTTAATCAACTATACTCCAATATTAAATAAAAAGTTTAAAAAAATACAGAAATCCTTACTACTAAAAATCAAGGAAATTTTATAATGGGTTAGATATTAGCCAATATGAGGGAATTATTATTAATTTTCTAGGTGTGATAATTACTATGGTTATATAAAATACTTTATTCTTAAGATATGCTTGCTGACATATTTAGAAGAGAAGTGTCAGGATGTATACACCTTGCTATCACACAATTCAGGAATTTTTTCAAATTGATCTTTTAAAAATCTTTCATGAGTTCTCCTTTGTGATCAAGTGGTATATTTGTGAGATAATTGCCTATAATTAGAGGGTACTATCTGTATTTATTTTATAAAAATTTTAAGTACTTATTTGCATCTTTTTCCAGAAAGGTAAAGCAAATAATTAAAGTATGTTAACAATCATCACCTCTAAGTGATGACTAGAAGAATGTTCTTTGTATAATTCTTTAGACTTTTTTTTTGTATAAGAGGTACAAACTACTATGTATAAAATAAATAAGCTACAAGGATATAGTGTACAGCACAGGGAATTTTAAACCACCATGCTGTACACCTGAAACTAATATAATATTATAAATCAACTATACCTCAATTTAAAAAAAAATTTTTTTTGTTTGATATTTTTCTTTTATTAGAGAGTTGGAAAAATATCTGTGCAACGGAGCATACACACTAGAGGGTGGAAACAGGCATAAAGAAATAAATAAGTAAAATACATAATATGTTAGATGATGATAAATACTGTGGGGCATCATAAAACAGGAAGGGAGATGAGGGATATAGTTTTAACACAAATAATTTATAAATCTGTGTACTTGAATAATATTTAAAGTCTCATGGGTACAATGACTAAGGAGTGACTTCTTTTCTGTGTGGTGGACAGGAAAGATATTGAGTAAAAATTACTGGATCAAGATCTTAAAGGATAAATGGAAATTTTGCTAAAAGAACAAGAAGGGTAGGGGCTAACCCCCAAGAGGGTATTCCAGGACAGATTAATAATAAGAATGAATGATTCCCAAGCTCTGCTAAAAAGATTTTGGTTCAGGAGTCCTGCAATTTGCATGTTATAAAGCTCCACAGATAATTCTAATGTGCTCCAAAAATTGAGACACTGTAGCAGAAACAGGTATAGTTTGTTGGAAAAGAGAAAACGGGGAAGTGGTTGGAAGTACAAACTGTTGCTAAGCAAGAAAGAGGCTTTATAACAAGATAAAGATTTTGAAATTTGTCATGCAGGCACATGGGAGCCATAAAAGGCTTTTAATTATGGGAGTTACATGAGTGATCATATCTGAATTTTAGAAAAATAACTCAGATGCTGTGTTTAGGTAAGAGGAAGAAGGGAGATACTAGAGGCAGGGAGACCAGCTAGGCTACCCCAGTAATTTAAATGCAAGTTGATGAAATCTGCCATAGGTCCCTGGACCTCGAAATAGGAAGGGAGGGAGACTAGATAGATCTTAGTCACGTGATATGAGTGAGAAGGACTCCAGATTTCCTGGTTTTGTGAGCCACTAACAAACTTAAGGCAAGTAGAAGAAACAGGTTGGCATGTGCAGAGAGGATACATCAACTTGCATCTCTTCAAGAGCTTGTGGGACACAAACATGGATTTATTCAGAAGGCAAAGGGAAACACAACCCTGACGCTTGAATAAATTTGGGGTACAAAAAATAAAGATTTTGGACACATTACCTTATGTGTGGTATGTTGGAGCCCTGGGTCTTAGACTTGCTGGGAAAAGTTACTGATACCCGTGGAAGATACAGAGCAAAAGAGAAGAAAATGTGAGCTGCATTTAAGAAATCATCAGAGGAAGAAGAGGCAATGAAAGCCACTCATTCTTTTATGCCAAAGAGTTTAGAAATTCTTCCAAGACACAGCAGTGTCTTTTACTTCCTTTGTACCCAATTTCCAAGGCATTCGTGCAGCACATACAACAGGTATTTAATAATTACTTTCTGCGTTGATGACCTACTGGCATGTGTAAGAATGAGCTTTTTGCCTATTAGTAATATTTCTGAAGTCTAGATGAAGGCCTTAGAGCCTAGTATCAAATACCAACATTATGATTAATGAATCAAAGAAAACAAAGCATATTAAAACTGAGCTTCCTGAGCTGCTTTTTTAGCCCAAAAAACAGTTAGTTAGTTGTTTATAACTCAACTTAAATCTAGCTAATTAAAAAAAAAAGAGCTCAGACATAGACTACTCACATGAATTTTCCAAGTGGTTTAAGAATTATGTGTAGATCAACTCTACTTCAATAAAAAATAGATTAAAAATTATATGTTAACATTTCTATAGATATTTTATTCTTTTTTGTCTAACATTTTGGGTTCTTTTTCTCACAGTAAAACATTAGTCCTAATAAATTTTAAACATTTTTAAATGTATATGATATCATTTATATTTTTCTTGCCAACTATTAATGACACTACAAAAGTCATACCATGAACTATTTAATACCTTTCTAAGAAAAAGAGTCTTCTGACTACAGTGACTCTTGCAGCTACTTGTAGCTTATTTTAACAGCTAGGCTAATTGAATGAAAGGCAACACTCAGATTGTAAGTTGTGTGAGCATTGTCTCATCAGATCATATAGTAAACCAGAATAAACAAAAGACCAAAATTCTGCATGGATTATTAAGTGAAAAGAAGAAAACTAAAATCAATTATAAGAAAACTAAAATCATAACAAATCAATCAATTATTATAGGATTAGCAATGCTTACTCATATGTCAGCTGGATGACCTTCAAACCACGAAGACGTGCAGATGTGTTGAAAGAGATGAGGAAGAAAAGCATAATATTTATTGGACCTGGTGGCATCTTATAGGATTCAGGCTCATAATTTCCTAAATGACTCAGTGGCATTGCACAATTGATGTTTTGAAAAAATCAGTTACTTAAAGTAACTCCAAAGAACTAAATGGTGCTTTGCTGACCTACATTATTAAAATCCTTCTCCAGTTTACCAAAACACACTCCAGAATGGTTTTTACCTGCTGGATCGGCTAATCTCTATTTCATTAAAAATATCTTAAGGGGGGCTTCCCTGGTGGCGCAGTGGTTGAGAGTCCGCCTGCCTTTGCAGGGGACACGGGTTTGTGCCCCGGTCTGGGAAGATCCCACATGCAGCGGAGCGGCTGGGCCCGTGAGCCATGGCCGCTGAGCCTGTGAGTCCGGAGCCTGTGCTCCGCAACGGGAGAGGCCACAACAGTGAGAGGCCCGTGT
>NW_006781997.1:991082-993868 GCF_000442215.2 Lipotes vexillifer | reverse complement strand
TACCCAAAAAAAAAAAAAAAAAAACTTAAGGTCCCTTACCACACACATCGATCTATTTAATTTGCTTTATAAGTCTAAATAACTGTAGGAGTCAGAGCCATTACCCCTTCAGTATTTCCTTTGTTATTTTGAGCTTCTTCAAAAGATGTTTTACTCATGTGCTGAATATAACCTTCAGCAGAATACTTATTCTTTATTCAGGAAGAGGCAGAAAGTATGGGGAACTTAAAAAAAAAATTAGAGCAAAGGCAAAAACTTCAACCCAGAAAAATGTATTTCTTTTCAATTTACAGCATAAAAACAATCTTGAAAAAATAAATACCATGGCTTACACAAGTTTCCATCACTAAAAGTTGTTCTTCAGTAGAAAACCAAACCACAAGTGTGTGTAAGAAGTGATAGGGGACAGGGCTCTGATATTTATTTGTTTGATCAAATTCATTCGTTCTTGTTCACTGTTATATAAATAATTTCATCAGGAACTAGAAAAAAGGGCAGTTAGTAACTTTATGCACACAATTGAAAGGTTAATGTTTTTCAATTCCAAGAATTTAGCACTAGGTAAATCTTTGTTGTAGCTGATAATTAATAATTTACAGTAAAAAGCATAACTTATATTCTGGCATGAGTTTTGCTTTCCTGGGGTATATGTATACTGACTAGCATCATGTCTGTTCACTCATTTATCTTAGCTATGTTAATAAAATTATGAAGTTGTAACTTGAAGCAAGTGTTTAGTTTGCTAACATTCCTTTAGGAAATATACTATGTTTAGACAGACTTGTAAAACAATCAGCTTCCGGACAAAACATCTGATAAACTGTAAAGCAGGAATAGGTATTTTAATTTTAGACAGAGTAATGATGACTTATTTCCTCTCATTGCAGGTTGGTGGCTTCTTTTATCTAGGACCAGTGTTGAGCGGGAAGGCATAGCAACCGGGCTTTGTTCAGACTAGAGGAATATGTTCTGTAACACTTCTAATAGGAGTTGTGTCACAGCCTCACTTAGTGTCCAGACTTATGAAGCCCAAAAACTCTTTACTATAATAATTAGGTTGTAATTTACTGAAGGAGTTAATTGCTTTTTTTGTATGCCAAAAGCATGCTTTGGGAATAACTGATCCTAACATTTAAGTCAGTAAAGGGAATCTGAGAAAATCTGTGCCTCTATAAGCTAGCGTTTGGAGATATTTCTGAAATTTGTATTAGAAAAACATTTTCAAAGAGATATTCATCTCCTTTTCTCTTGTTCTCCCCCTAAATGAACAAAGGGATTTCTGCAATTTGGCTTGAAGAAAATGAAGAACAATAAAATTAGATCATTGCCCTTTTTTTTTTTTCATTTTCTTCAAATCTCCACCAAAGGCTCTTAAATGACATAAATGTTAATTTATGACAAAACAGCTATTGTGTTTGTTCACTTCTAACAGCCAAAATGACTGTGTGAAAACTCTAGTCTCTATTGTTCCTTTATTGGGAAAGTCTTTGAAAAACAACAAGATTTTGATGAACTTCAAAAAGGTGTGATGGCCAATTGTTTGAACTCTAGTGAGAGAATTCTCCCACTAATTCATAGAACACAGTGTGGTAATGTTGGAAACTCAAATCTACACAGGATGTTAGTGCCTGCACACATGTCTGCCGCTGTGATGTGGCAAGCACAATACCTCCAGGTTTATAAGGAGATCAGCTGTAAACAGGATGCTCAGTAACAGCTACGGACACAGTGCCTCTCTCCTTGGAGGGAGAAGAGGTTTGAAGGTTATTAATGGCAACATTCTACTGGAGTAAATATGAAAAACATTCAAATCCTCTTGCAAAGAACTTTTATTTATTCTTTATTATGTCCCAAATACAAAATCCTATTTTAAGCCATAGATGTTAATAAAAGTATAGAACATTCCTCAAATATTCCAACCACAGTACATATATAAGTTCTTCTTTTTTTAAGAAGCACTTCATTTTATCATAAATAAAAAATAAAGCACAAAGAGAGATTTGATCTGGTTATTTCTGAGTTCTCTTCAGATCAAAGATAATAAGAGTTTGTAATTCTATGCAGTATATAGAAATGGCTTTTTGATTGACTTAAAAGTAAAGTTTTTCTGTACGTTAATTTTACAGGAGGTAAGCTATATCATTATGTTAAGGTATAAAACTTATTAGTAGGGTTTATATTGCTGTAAATATTGAGCTTATAACTATTGGGCTTTCTATCACTTTTGGAAAGATACAAGTTAAACAACATATTAATAATTGTCTTTGGTTGGGGCTAGCTGCTCGGGAAAGCCAATGGAAGACCTTTTAGGCAGTACACTTATTTTCTATGAGCTGTCTCTATGATATCCTTATTAATAATCAATAATCAGTGGTGATCAGTTTCAGTTCTTTTATTTTTAAATTTTTTAAAAAATAAATTTATTTATTTATTTTTGGCTGCATTGGGTCTTCGTTGTATTGTGCGGGCTTCTCATAGTGGTGGCTTCTCTTGTTGTGGAGAACAGGCTCTAGGTGCATGGGCTTCAGTAGTTGTGGCACACGGGCTTAGTTGCTCTGCGGCATGTGGGATCTTCCCAGACCAGGGTTTGAACCCGTGTCCCGTGCACTGGCAGGTGATTCTTAACCACTGTGCCACCAAGGAAGTCCTAATTTCAGTTCTTTTAAAGGGCAGAATCAGTGTGATAAATCAAAAGAAGGTAGGAAGGAATCCAACTTTCCAAAGAAGTGCTTTGTCATATCCAATTCCCCAAATCATTATTACTATTTTTAGGCTTTCTCTTTCCC
>NW_006781997.1:958986-990907 GCF_000442215.2 Lipotes vexillifer | reverse complement strand
CCGGGGCACGAACCAGTGTCCCCTGCATCGGCAGGCGGACTCTCAACCACTGCGCCACCAGGGAAGCCCTCTTACCTCTATTTTTGATTGCTTCTCCCTCCTGTCCTCTTGACCCATCTTCTTTCTGCTCTCAGTTCTTGCTTCATGCATTAGCTTCTCATTCAGATGCATCTCACTTGAGATGACTCTGCAGTGAGGGGTTCTTTTTTTTTTTCCAGCTTATTGAGGCATAATTGGCAAATAAAATTTCATATATTTAAGTTGCATAAGATGATTTGATATACATGTACATTGTAAAATGATTACCATAATCAAGTTAATTAACACATCCATTATCTTAGTTATCACTTTTTGTCTGTGTGTGTGGTGAGAACACTTAAGATCTACTCTGTTAGCAACTTTCAAGTATACAATACGGCATTATAAACTGTAGTTCCCTTGCTGAACAGTAGATCCTCAGAACATATTCTTCTTATAACTGAAAGTTTGTACTTTATTTATCTATTTATTTATTTATTGAAGTATAGTTGATTTACAACATTGTGTTAGTTTTGGGTGTACGGCAAAGTGATTCAGTTTTATATATATATATATATATATATATATATTCTTTCTCCGATTCTTTTCCCTTATAAGTTTTTTTTTTTAATTTATCTGTTTTTTATACAGCAGGTCCTTATAAGTTATCCATTTTATACATATTAATGTATACATGTCAATCCCAATTGCCCAGTTTATCCCACCCCCAACTCCTGCCACTTTCCCCCCTTGGAGTCCTTAACATTTGTTCTTTACATCTGTGTCTCTATTTCTGCCCTGAAAACCGGTTCATCTGTCCCATTTTTCTAGGTTCCACATATATGCGTTAATATAGGGTATTTGTTTTTCTCTTTCTGACTTACTTCACTCTGTATGACAGTCTCTAGATCCATCCACGTCTCTACAAATGACTCAGTTTCGTTCCTTTTTCTGGCTGAGTTATATTCCATTGTATATATGTACCACATCTTCTTTATCCATTCACCTGTTGATGGGCATTTAGGTTGCTTCCATGTCCTGTCTATTGTAAATAGTGCTGCAATGAACAATGGGGTGCATGTGTATTTTAAAATTATGGTTTTCTCTGGGTATACGCCCAGTAGTGGGATTGCTGGGTCATATGGTAATTCTATTTTTAATTTTTTAAGGAACCTCCATACTGTTCTCCATAGTGGCTGTATCAATTTACATTCCCACCAACAGTGCAACAGGGTTCCCTTTACTCTACACTCTCTCCAGCATTTGTTGTTTGTACATTTTCTGATGATGCCCACTCTAACTGGTGTGAGGTGATACCTCATTGTAGTTTTGATTTGCATTTCTCTACTAATTAGTGATGTTGAGCAGCTTTTCATGTGCTTCTTGGCCATCTGTATGTCTTCTTTGGAGAAATGTCTATTTAGGTCTTCTGCCCATTTTTGGATTGGGTTGTTTGTTTTTTTAATATTGAGCTGCATGAGCTGTTTATATATTTTGGAGAATAATACTTTGTCCACTGATTTTTTTTGCAAATATTTTCTCCCATTCTGAGGGCTGTCTTTTCATCTTGTTTATGGTTTCCCTTGCTGTTCAAAAGCTTTCAAGTTTCACTAGATCCCATTTGTTTATTTTTGTTTTTATTTCAATTATTATAGGAGGTAGATCAAAAAAGACCTTGCTGTGATTTATGTCAAAGTGTGTACTTCCTATGTTTTCCTCTAAGAGTTTTATAGTGTCCAGTCTTACATTTAGGTCTCTAATCCATTTTGAGTTTATTTTTGTGTGTGGTGTTAGGGAGTGTTCTAATTTCACTCTTTCACATGTAGCTGTCCAGTTTTCCCAGCACCACTTATTGGAGAGGCTCTCTTTTCTCCATTGTATATTCTTGCCTCCTTTGTCATAGATTAGCTGACCATAGGTGCGTGGGTTTATCTCTGGGCTTTCTATCCTGTTCCACTGATCTATATTTCTGTTTTTGTGCCAGGACCATACTGTCTTGATTACTGTAGCTTTGTAGTATAGTTTGAAGTCAGGGAGCCTGATTCCTCCAGCTCCGTTTTTCTTTTTCAAGATTGTTTTGGCTATTCGGGGTCTTTTGTGTCTCCATACAAATTTTAAGATTTTTAGTTCTAGTTCTGTAAAAAATGCCATTGGTAATTTGATAGGGATTGCATTGAATCTGTAGATTGCTTTGGGTAGTATAGTCATTTTCAAAATATTGTTTCTTCCAATCCAAGAACATGGTATATCTCTCCATCTGTTTGTGTCATCTTTGATTTCTTTCATCAGTGTCTTATACTTTTCTGAGTACAGGTCTTTTAGCTCCTTAGATAGGTTTATTCCTAAGTATTTTACTTTTTTGTTGTTGCATGGTAAATGAGATTGTTTCCTTAATTTCTCTTTCTGATCTTTTGTTGTTAGTGTATAGGAATGCAAGAGATTTCTTTACATTAATTTTGTATCCTGCAACTTTACCAGATTCATTGATTAGCTCTAGTAGTTTTCTGGTGGCATCTTTAGGATTCTCTATGTATAGTACCATGTCATCTACAAACAGTGACAGCTTTACTTCTTTTCCAATTTGTATTCCTTTTATTTCTTTTTCTTCTCTGATCACCGTGGCTAGGACTTCCAACACTATGTTGAATACTATTGGCGAGATTGGATAACCTTGTCTTCTTCCTGAGCTTAGAGGAAATGCTTTCAGTTTTTCACCATTGAGAATGATGTTTGCTGTGGATTTGTGGTATATGGCCTTTATTCTGTTGAGGTAGGTTCCCTCTGTGCCACTTTCTGGAGAGTTTTTATCATAAATGGGCGTTGAATTTTGTCAAAAGCTTTTTCTGCATCAATTGAGATGATGATATGATTTTTCTTCTTCAATTTGTTAATATGGTGTATCACATTGATTTATTTGCATATATTGAAGAATCCTTGCAGCCCTGGATAAATCCCACTTGATCAAAGTGTATGATCCTTTTAATGTGTTGTTGGATTCTGTTTGCTAGTATTTTTTTGAGGATTTTTGCATCTATATTCATCAGTGATATTAGTCTGTAATTTCCTTTTTTTGTAGTACCTTTTTCTGGTTTTGGTATCAGGGTGATGGTGGCCTCATAAAATGAGTTTGGGAGTGTTCCTTCCTCCACAATTTTTTGGAAGAGTTTGAGAAGGATGGGTGTTAGCTCTTCTCTAAATGTTTGATAAAGTTCACCTGTGAAGCCATCTGGTCCTGGACTTTTGTTTGTTGAAAGATTTTTAATCACAGTTTCAATTTCATTACTTGTGATTGGTCTGTTCATATTTTCTATTTCTTCCTGGTTCAGTCTTGGAAGGTTATACCTTTCTAAGAATTTGTCCATATCTTCCAGGTTGTCCATTTTATTGGCATAGAGTTGCTTGTAGTAGTCTCTTAGCATGCTTTGTATTTCTGCGGTGTCTGTTGTAACTTCTCCTTTCTCATTTCTAATTTTATTGATTTGAGTCCCCACCCTCTTTTTCTTGATGAGTCTGGCTAATGGTTTATCAATTTTGTTTATCTTCTCAAATAACCAGCTTTTAGTTTTATTGATCTTTGTTATTGTTTTCTTTGTTTCTATTTCATTTATTTCTGCTCTGATCTTTATGATTTCTTTCCTTCTACTAACTTTGGGTTTTGTTTGTTCTTCTTTCTCTAGTTCCTTTAGGTGAAACGTTAGACTGTTTATTTGAGATATTTGTTGTTTCTTGAGTAGGATTGTATTGCTATAAACTTCCCTCTTAGAACTGCTTTTGCTGCATCCCATAGGCTTTGGATCATTGTGTTTTCATTGTCACTTGTCTTTAGGTGTTTTCTGATTTCCTCTTTCATTTCTTCAGTGATCTCTTGGTTATTTAGTAATGTAGTGTTTAGCCTCTGTCTGTTTGTGTTTTTTACGCTTTTCCCCCTGTAATTGACTTCTAATCTCATAGCGTTGTTGTCAGAAAAGATGCTTGATATGATTTCAGTTTTCTTAAATTTGCTGAGGCTTGATTTGTGATCCATGATGTGATCTATCCTGGAGAATGTTCCATGTGCACTTGAGAAGAAAATGTAATCTGCTGTGTTTGGATGGAATGTCCTATAAATATCAATTAAATCTCTCTGGTCTATTGTGTCATTTAAAGCTTCTGTTCCCTTATTAATTTTCTGTTTGGATGATCTGTCCATTGGTGTAAGTGAGGTTTAAAGTCCCCCACTATTAGTGTGTTACTGTCAGTTTCTTCTTTTATAGCTGTTAGTCATTGCCTTATGTATTGTGCTCCTATTTTGGGTGTATATATATTTATAATTGTTATATCTTCTTCTTTTATTGGTCCCTTGATCATTATGTAGTGTCCTTTTTTGTCTCTTGTAACATTCTTTATTTGAAGTCTATTTTATCTGATATGAGTATTGCTACTCCAGCTTTCTTTTGATTCCCATATTCCCATGGAATATCTTTTTCCATCCGCTCACTTTCAGTCTGTATGTGTCCCTAGGTCTGAGTTGGGTCTCTTGTAGACAGCATATATATGGGTCTTCTTTTTGTATCCATTCAACAAGCCTGTGTCTTTTGGTTGGAGCATTTAATCCATTCACATTTAAAGTAATTATCGATATGTATATTCCTATGACCATTTTCTTACTTGTTTTGCATTTGTTTTTGTAGGTCCTTTCTTCTCCTGTGTTTCCCACTTAGAGAAGTTCCTTTAGCATTTGTTGGTTAGGTGGTGCTGAATTCTCTTAGCTTGTGCTTGTGCTTGTCAGTAAACCTTTTGATTTCTCCATTGAATCTGAATGAGATCCTTGCAGGGTAGAGTAACCTTGGTTGTAGGTTCTTCCCTTTCATCACTTTAAGTATATCATGCCACTCCCTTCTGGCTCGTAGAGTTTCTGCTGAGAAATCAGCTGTTAACCTTATGGGAGTTCCCTTGTATGTTATTTGTCATTTTTCCATTGCTGCTTTTGGTAATTTTTCTTTGTCTTTAATTTTTACCAATATGATTACTAGGTGTCTTGGCATGTTTCTCCTTGGGTTTATTCTGTATGGTACTCTCTGCGCTTCCTGGACTTGGGTGGCTATTTCTTTGCCCATGTTAGGGAAGTTTTTGATATAATCTCTCAAATATTTTCTCTGGTCTTTTCTCTCTCTGTTCTTCTTCTGGGACCCCTATAATGCAAATGTTGTTGTGTTTAATGTTGTCCCAGAGGTCTCTTAGGCTGTCTTCTTTTCTTTTCATTCTTTTTTCTTCATTCTGTTCCACAGCAGTGAATCCCACCTTTCTGTCTGTCTTCCAGGTCACTTATCCGTTCTTCTGCCTCAGTTATTCTGCAATTGATTCCACCTAGTGTTTTTTTCATTTCAGTTATTTTATTTTTCATCTCTGTTTTTTTGTTCATTAATTCTTCTAGGTGTTTCTTAAACATTTCTTGCATCGTCTCAATCTTTGCCTCCATTCTTTTTCCAAGGTCCTGGATCATCTTCACTATCATTATTCTGAATTCTTTTTCTGGGAGGTTGCCTATCTCCATTTCATTTAGTTTTTTTTCTGGGGTTCTATCTTGTTTTTTCATCTGGTACATAGCCCTCTGCCTTTTCATCTTGTCTATCTTTCTTTGAATGCTGTATTTTGTCCACAGGCTGCAGGATTGTCATTCTTCTTGCTTTTGCTGTCTGCTCTCTGGTGGATGAGGCTATCTAAGAGGCTTGTGCAAGTTTCCTGGTGGGAGGGATTGGTGGTGGGTAAAGCTGGCTGTTGCTCTGGTGGGCAGAGCTCAGGAAAACTTTAATCCACTTGTCTGCTAATGGGTGGAGCTGGGTTCCCTTCCTGTTGGTTGTTTGGCCTGAGGTGACCCAACACCAGAGCCTACCTGCGCTCTTTGGTGGGGCTAATGGTGGACTCTGGGAGGGGTCACGCCAAGGAGTACTTCCCAGAACTTCTGCTGCCAGTATCCTTGTCCTCACTGTGAGACCCAGCCACCTCCGCCTCTGCAGGAGACCCTCCAACACTAGCAGCTAGGTCTGATTCAGTCTCCTACAGGGCCACTGCTCCTTCCCCTGGGTCCTAATGCTCACACTACTTTGTGTGTATCCTACAGGATTATAGTCTCTTTTTCCCCTAGTCCTGTCAAAGTCCTGCAATCTAATCCTTCTAGCCTTCAAAGTCTAATTCTCTAGGAATTCCTCCTCCTGTTGCTGGACCCCCAGGTTTGGAAGCCTGATGTGGGACTCAGAACCTTCACTCCTTTGGGTGGACTTCTGTGGTATAGGTGTTCTCCAGTTTGTGAGTCACCCACCTAGCAGTTATGGGATTTGATTTTATTGTGTTTGCGCCCCTTCTACTGTCTCACTGTGGCTTCTCCTTTGTCTTTGGATATGGGGTATCTTTTCTGGTGAGTTCCAATATCTTCCTGTCAATGATTGTTCAGCAGTTAGCTGTGATTCTGGTGCTCTCGCAAGAGGGAGTGAGAGCACGTCCTTCTACTCTGCCATCTTCTCCCTTATAATTTATTACAAAATATTGAGTAGAGTTCTCTGTGCTATGTGGTAGGTCCTTGTTGGTTATCTATTTTATATGAAATTTTGTACTCTTTTGACCAATTCTCTCCATTTCCCCCATCCCCAGACCCTGGTAACCACCATTCTACTCTCTGTTTCTAGGAGTTTGACTCTTTTAGATTTCACATATAAGTGAGATCATACAGTATTTGTCTTTCTCTGTCTGGCTTATTTCACTTGGCATAATGGGGTTCTTGGGTAGGTGGTCAGCTACTCCTCTTGGATTATGCATGCTTGATTAGAGATGAGCAGAACCTGGCTCATAACCTAAGTGTCCTATGTAGAATATCACATTGTATATGTGGAAGTGTTTTAAAGTCAATTATAAACATCAAAGCAACTCCATAGCAACTCTAATCTCAGGTATTGGTCTTCATTTCTGAGCCTTCACCCCAATTCCAGGCTCATATGCAAATGATTACAATGAAAACTTAATCTGCCCAAACTGAACTCATATTTACTCCTTCTCCAATCCCCAAATGTTCCTTATTCATGTTTCCCACTCCTTTGTAGTAGTGTATGATCAGTGACCCCCTTTTCCAGACTCTTACACACCTATAATCACTCAACAAATCCTGTCAGAGTTGAAGCCAAATTCTTCAAATCCCAACTCTATCATTTACTAGCTATGTGACCTTGTGGAAGTATCTTAACCTCTCTGAACCTCAATTCCCTCCTCTTTAAAATAATAACATCTGCTTCACAGGTTTAATATAATGGCGAAATAACATAAAGTCAAGTACATAGCATAAGGCTTGGAACACAGTAAAGGTTCAAGAAATGTTATTTTTCTTCCTTTACTCTTTCTTCCACACCATCACCATACTTTGGTGACTGAGTCTGTGCCTTTAAACTAATTCATAATTAATTCATTCAATAAATATTCATTTATTCCCTCATGTACTTAAAAGGTACTCAGTCAAAGTACTGGGAACACAGTTGAGAGAGAGAGAAAGAGAGAGAGAGAATACAGGTATGGGTTATATCTTATACTCTGTCCAACAGGTATAGTATGTTGTCTTGCACATAATAGGTGCTTAATACTTGTTGATGGCAGTGCTGTGATAAGTCTAACAATTCCTCTTTCACTGATTCTTTCTCTGTCTCACTCTTTACACACAAAGTCATTACAATTTTATTAAGGCTCATATTATTTTTGTTGGGGAAGAAGCTTTGGGAGCTTCAGTTATTGACTCAGCAAACCACAAGATGTCTGTGCAGACAGCAGACCGCAGTGGTCTGGTGGTGAGCTTGCATGGACATATATACCCTGGGACCCTCCAGATCTTTCAGTTACTCCGTGTGACCTTTCACCAACTCAGCGGTAACAAAGAATCTTCCTTTTTACTAATTTTTGAGCCCTTAAGAGAAATGCAGTAGACCCCCCCTCCCCAAATCCCTCATATTTAACAATTACTGTTTCATAAAGAGAGACCTTCAATTTAAAATGGAAATAACAACAAAAAAAAGTGGGCACTAAATGTTTGCCCTATGAATCTTGCCTCTGAACTCAAGACCAAGTGAACCTTCTATTTTCCAAAATCAGAGTTCACAATTTTTGCAGTAATGTAACTATTTCAGGGAAGGCCATTTGAATGCACATATTCACTACTTTTTCTGGAACTTAACAATTGTATTTCTTTCTCTCCTAGAAAGTATCTTATGCTTGAAAAAAAACTGCTGAGTTTCTTTTTAACAAAGTGAAATAACTACCCTCAAAGATAAAAGATCAAACAATTCATCAGTCTAGAAAATATTAGATTTAGGATTAAAGATACAAACTTCAATGATGTAGTGTTTAAAATGGCAATTTTAAAGAAATTTGGAAATAGCCTGGTATTTTTTGGTGGTGTGGGTTTCTCAGAAGGAGACATTCAGGAGTTGTGCCTAGTGATTGGTTTGGGGTTCATTAAATTTCAGAAAAAATCTACTCCCAGGGTTGATTTTCAACATTTTTCATATTCCTGTGATCACTCTTGTATATGTTGAGTTCATGAAGGCAAAGCAGTTTGCAAGAAGAAAACTTTCAGGCAGAGACATGGAAGAAGGAGATAGGCATTGAGTTGCAAAAGCTTTTCAGTCAAACCCAAACCAGGTTCCTTAATTTTTCAAACCTATGCATTTTAAGGAAATGTAATCCACATGTGTTTTATTCACTTACAATGAAATCATGGAATCTTTAAAAACAGCTGTTTAATGTAAAAAAAAAAAAGTCATTTCTATATTTTAGCTTCCTCCAGTCAAAACCAGAGCTTCACTTCTCCATCAGAAATCGATTTGTGGATCGAAGGCTGAGATTCAATTTGAAACTCTAAACCTATTCTTCTGAGGTGAATGTTTAAAATCCATCAAAAGAGTTGTCCCTCTTAGAGAACTCATTAACTGGGGAGAGAATTTTCTCTCTTAAGTCTGTTTGACAATAGGATTTGGGGCAATTTTTATTTGGGGATATTTGAAATGTCAAAAATCTTTTGTTTTTCAAAAAGCAATAAGGCAAAGGCAAAACCAAAGTGTTGCTATGCTTCTCCATTCTGAGAGATCAGATCAGTTCACCAAATATTAGTTAAGCAGTTTAATATTGCATTAGTCAGGATTTTCCAGAGAAACAAAACCAGTAGGATACGTGTGTTTATATATAAAAAGATTTATTGTAAGGAACTGGCTCACGTGACTGCAGAGGCTAAGTCCCAAGGTGTGCAGTCTGCAAGGTGGAGACCCAGTTTGTAGCTCCAGTATGAGTTCCACAGCCTGAGAACTATGTGAGCTGATGGTGTCAGCTCCAGGCTGAAAGCCTGCAGGCCAGGGATCCAAGATGGGCTCATGTTTCAGCCCACTTCTGAAGGCTGAGAAAGACCAGTGGTCCAGCTTAAATGGTCAGGCAAGGTGAATTTCCTCTTACTCAACCTTTTTCTTGTCAGCTCTTCGACTGATGGGGTGGGGCCTACCTACATTAGGGAGGGCAATCTGCTTTACTCAGTCAATGGATTCAAATATTAAGGTCATCTAGAAAGACTCCCACAAACACATATGGAATAATGTTTGTCAAAATGGCCCAGTCAAGTTGAGACATAAAATTAATCACCATAAATAAGTTCTAGAACAGCTTTGATCACTGAAAATGCGATGCTAACAATATGTGCCCTCTTTTTGAAAAGCTCATAGTCTAGAAAAGGCAGCCAAGCATGTAAATACAAAATTTCAGTGCAAGGTGATAAATCCAGTAATGTACAAGTAAGTGTAAGAGTGATTAACTCCACTGAGCTTCAAGGAGAAGAGTTAGGTACCTGGTGGAAAAATGTTGAAAAATAAAAATTTGTTTTTTCACTTTACATGACTGCTATGTGGATCAAATAACTTAATAATAATAGTTTGTATTTATTAAGGCACTACTCTGTGCTTGGTAGAGTGCTAGGCAGTTCATCCTGAATCCTCACAACCTGGTAAGAGTGTTGTTATTGTATCATTGAACAAAATGAGATCAGGAAGTTTAAATGGCTTTCCTAGTGGGATTCAAATTCGAGAGTCGATGCTCTTTTCACTATTCCACACAGCCTTTCATTCAAGGGTGTTTACTATAAGATTTGTAAGTTTACCCTTATTTCAACACAGTAAAATATCATTATGATTCTACTTTTCCATTTCGATTGAATTTGAAAAACACTATGTTAATAGAAAGTGTTCTGAAGTCTGAAATTATAAGGGACAATCTGATGTAGTATCAGCTCTGTTGGGGGAGACAGTGATTGCTGCTCTAATATTATCAGAGGTATCATGGCAGATTTCTTCAAGGTAAGATTAAAGGTAGTAAGGAGTGGCAATGGAAGCAGCAGGATTCTCCCCTAGGAAATGCATGAGTAAGCACCAGCAATTGGTTAGAAGACTGCTTCTTAAGTAAAATAGCAGCAGCACACACTGAAGGGAATTTTAAAAGAGGAGTCAAGTCATACTGAAAATGAGTGGTGACATCAAACACCAATTGGTGCTCACAGAAAATCTGATTCCACTTTCATCCTTTTCTACTCTGAACTTTTGAAGTCTCCCCTCTTCAAACCTTTACCCCTGCCTACTGCGCAGTTTCTCTCCCTCTTTGTCATTCAGTCACTGCTTGCATTCCTCTTAAGACCCTCTCCCATCATCTAGAGCAGGGGAGGCAACCAACTTTGGAGTTTATTTATTTATTTATTTATTTAAAAAAACATTTTACTTGGGACGCCGCAGTCGACCTCAGGCCCTCAGACATATCTTTGGGGTGGCCCTTCTCCACGGGGACCGCACCTCTTCCTGGCCACCTTCCTGTGCAACTGTTCCTGGGGTAGAGGGCAGCCCCCGGCAGGTCCACTGGAGATGCGGAGCTCACAGGGCCACAGCCCTCGCCCGGCCACGCCTTTGACCTCCTGGGACCGTGTCCTGGAGTTTTATCTTTGAAGACAAACAAAATAAAAATAACTTTTGTCACACCCTCTCAAGCGCAATCTACACTCACATTCACTCATTCATGAATATACGTGAATATAAACATATGTGCATACAGAAGTCCATTTTATGACAGGAGAAAAAAAGATAAAGGGGAATCAACACTTGGAGGAAAATGAGTAGATGATACATGAAAATATAGGCCAATGAGGGTATGAGGAATAGGATGGGAGAAAAAGTGTGCTGGGTAATAAGGATGGATGCATGAAAACTGGGTTGGTGTAAGCTGCACAATCTATATCCAGTCACTGCTTCAGGGAAGAGTTCCAACCAATCTACCCTTGATACAACTTTCAAGGTTTGTTTTTTTGGTTTGTTTGTTTTTTAAAGTCTCAGCATGTGAAATAGTGATACTAAAGAAGTCTTCTATTCTGTTGAATCCTGGGCTCAAATCCCGGCTTTCTCTGCTACTGGAGATCTCTCCACGTTTCAGCTACCTTATTAGTTATTGCCAAGGGGAGAGTAGGTGGATAATACTACCCACTGCATAAGACCTGTGTGAGGAGCAGAGCAGCTTAAAACAAACAAACAGAAACCTGGCTCACAGAATGTAGTCAACAAAGGGTACCTGGGAGTAATTATTATTTTTAAGGTAATCAATACCAGGATATGAGAGAACACTATGAAATGATTCAGCAGGCCTTGAATTTACTTTTTTACTTAGAAAGTAAATAAATAAGCACAGAAAGAACAAGGAACAAGTGCTTGCTTGATAGATGGCCTCAAACACTATGCTCTGGTCTGTGAAGAATATTTGTTTTTTCTTTCAGAAACATCCCTTAAATGCTAACAGTGTTCTTCTTTTCTTATGCACAGATATCAATGGGAAATTCATATTTAGAAAAACTGTCTCCTTTGTGAGACCAAGAGTCAAACTTTTGACTCCAATAAATCAGTGCTTGGAGGATGACCTTAAATTCACTACAGGCAGAGGAAGATAATTGAGAAATTTAAGTACAGAAATAATGTATTCTCAGGTTCTACATGCCTTAGCATAATACACATAAGTTACTTTCTAGAATATATCATGTTAACAATATCACTTTTACAGAATTTATTCCTGTGTGATCTATCAGTCCTGTTTGAATGTTATTGTGAAATACTGGATAATCACTTAACATCTCTGAGCTTTAGTTTTGTATCTGAAACTTGGGAATAATAATATCTGTCTTACAGTGTTATTGTGGATATTAAATCAAATAATTGTTAAAATATTATGCATATTGTTTGAGATGTAGTAGGCAATGTCCATAGTGTTAGAAAATGAGACTTAGAAGCCTAATGTACTGTTGGCTTGTCTTGCTTCTAATTCAGGAGATTGTCAAACATATAATTTAATGGACTTCCCTGGTGGCACAGTGGTTAAGAATCTGCCTGCCAATGCAGGGGACACGGGTTCGAGCCCTGGTCTGGGAGGATCCCACATGCCGCAGAGCAACTAAGCCCTTGCGCCACAACTACTGAGCCTGAGCTCTAGAGCCCGTGCTCTGCAATAAAAGAAGCCACTGCAATGAGAATCCCACGCACCGCAACGAAGAGTAGGCCCTGCTCGCCGTAACTAGAGGAAGCCCGCACACAGCAACAAGGACCCAATGCAGCCATACATAGAATATATACATATATACATATATATAATTTAACAGACATTTAATATTTTATCTCCATGAAAATAAAATCAAATAATCAAATGTCTCTAATAACTTTCCATAAGGTGTGTTTCCTTACTTTTTCTGGGAAATAACGTAGATCCTGCTTTTAATCTAGGGGTCCTTACAATCTAAAATAGCAAAATAATTTTGTGGGGATATCACAATTAAAGAGAAATTAACAGGAAAAAGAAAATAAGAGATTTTATTTATAAAGTAAATTTAGGAGTAAATATGGATAATTTTAGACCTGTTATAGAGATAGGATGAGAGTTTGTAAGCAAGAAATACTTCGACAGTGTATAAAGGAGAGAGGAGTTTCTTTTCCATCACTTAAGAAATATCAAGGTTCTTGCAACAGTCTTCTGATGACCAGAATCATAGTACGAAGCTGGGCTGAAACCAAAGACATATCCTACCCTGGGAATTAGACTTGATCTTTATCCCTCCTTTCCCTGATTGTTGCAATGAGGTGCTGAGTTCCAGCTTGCCATGTAAAGGAGGTTGGGAGGTGGGTGAAAGGAGAAAGAATTTATTTAAAAAGACGAGCTAGGGCTTCCCTGGTGGTGCAGTGGTTGAGATGCAGGGGACACGGGTTCGTGCCCCGGTCCGGGAGGATCCCACATGCCACGGAGCAGCTGGGCCCGTGAGCCATGGCCGCTGGGCCTGCGTGTCCGGAGTCTGTGCTCCGCAACAGGAGAGGCCACGGCCAGTGAGAGGCCCGCGTACCGCAAAAAAAAAAAGGGCCCGCGTACCGAAAAAAAAAAAAAAAAAAAAAAAAAGACGAGCTATTTGCAACCCTATGAATGAACTTTGAGGGCATTATGCTAAATGAAGTAATTCAGACAGTGAAAGACAAGTGCCATATGATCTCACTTATAAGTGGAACCTTAAAAAAACAAAACTAAACAAAAATCAAACTCATAGAGAATAGATTGGTGGTTGCTGGGGTGGGAGGTGGGCGAAATGAGTGAAGGGGGTCAAAAGGTACAAACTCCCAGTTATAAAATAAATAAGCCTTGGAGATGTAATGTACATCATGGTGACTGTAGTTAATAATACTGTATTGCATATTTGAACGTTGTTAAGAGAGTAGATCTTAAAGTTCTCATCACAAAGAAAAAAGATTTTGTAGCTATGTAAGGTACCAGGTGTTAACTAGACTTACTGTGGTGAAAACTTCACAATGTTTACAAATTTTGAATCATTGTGTTGTACACCTGAAGCTAATATAATGTTATATATCAATTATACCTCAATTAACAAACAAAAACAAACCATTTCCTGATCAGCTATCTGATCACACCATCAGCCCACTTCCCCACACCCAGTTCTTTCTGGTCTTATTCACTCTTCTGCCTGACCTTTGAGATGCTTGCAAGTGTCATGCATGGAGCATCTCCACTTGCAATAGGCCCCTCCCCTGTTATAACCATTCCCTTCCCCTGCCATAATCCTTTCAAGTAGTTTCTCACACACACACACAAAAAGAGTCCTGTTGGGAATCTTGGGTCACTATCCAAATAAGGTAGAAAAGCATTAAAACTGTCTATGCTGGCATTAATATCATTTGAAAAGATGCAAATTACCAGGTTGGTTCTGATCACTAGTAAACATTGAGTGCACATCTGTGTATGACACTATACAAAGAACACTAAACAGATATGTCTAACTACACATGTATAATTCTAGGCTATTTTTATGCAGGCATTCGTAAGTCCAGTAAGCCCACAGAGGTCTGCTTGTTCAGGTGTGCCTAGCGTTATGAGGTGACTCAGAAAGTAAGTGACGATACCCTGTAAAGGTAGGAGGACCTCCTATCTTTAGAAGGACCTCCAGGCGTCCAGAGAGACAGCCAGTTAGGGACGCTGGTGCAAATCAAAAGAAATCTGGCAGAAACAACTGCTGGGAAAGGGGCTGCTGAGGATTATCTTTGCTAACGCATGTTTGAGAGGGCAAATGACAAGTATCTCCTTCTCCTCTATGGTGAGAGGAGATTCCAGGATGTTTAACATTCATTAGGCACCAGATACTGAACAGATCATGTAAGAGATGCATATTTATGCATATCATATCCATGCGAACAAACTAGGTAATGTCTTAAAGATGCTACATAATTTGAAACATGTTGAAGACAGTTTTTGAAAGAATGTTTGATTTGATAAATTCTAACCAAAAAAAGGAGTATCTTTAAATGGGGGAGAGGTAGAGCAAAAAGATATCTTTTTCTTTGTGTTCCTATGTTTCTCCAGGGTCACAGAAGAGTTATCTTTTAAAGGGATGCATCATAGCGTTTTTTCTGTGACTCCTTAAACTAAGATGGTACAATTACCTCCATTGAGTCTCAAAGTAGAGACTCAAGTACTAAGATAAATTGAGTTTCTATTGTTGTTTGTACTCAACTACGTGATGCCACTTACATTATGACCCTAGTGAAGACAGCACTATAGAAGACGCCCTCGTCAAGACACCTGTTGCACACTGATTTTTCAAATAGATAAATTGCCTGACTGTTCTTGGATACATTTATTCCATGATAGAAGAAGAAAATCTTGAATCTTTTTTTTTTTATACAGACATATTTCTTTGCATTTTGAAAGGACTGCTTTTTCTTTGCAAATATGTCAGTTTTCTAAATATCTGTAAAACTACGTTTTCATTGCTGCCACTCATAATTATTTGCAGAGTCAAATAAATAGCCAGCTGGATACTGCTTCTTAGATCTAGGAAACAAAAGTTTCAAAGTCATTCTAGTTCTAAGATATTACCAGTCTAATGGGCCTGATAATTCTTTTCTAAAATTGAAATCAGTTGAAAATTGTGGGGATCAGTTGAAAATTTTGGAGATAAAGTGAGTAAAACTATTTATATGACCAGTGACTTTAGGTGCAGGAGATGAAATGCTGACCTCTCAATAAAAAGAGCAGGATAGACCAATACCTCTGGGGCCTGTGTGCTTGAGAGGCAGTGTGCCTGCCAGCTCTGGAGCCCCTTCTCAGCCAAGTGCCAAACGCAGAATGAATCTTATGCGCAGATGGCTACTTGGTAACGTGCTCGCCCACCATCTTGGCAGGGAAATTATCTGAGCCGGAGGTGACCCAGAAGTGGAGCTGGCTCAGTAAATGTGGGGCTGTATCTTAGATGGTGACTGTCTGACCCAGTCGACCTTTCAGTCCCAAGCCCCGCCCTGCTGAATCGCAGACCAAATCGGCAATCTGCGTCTTACCAAGCCTCCCGGTGGTTCCGACGCGTGGTAAAGTTTGAGAACCGTTGTTCTGAACTCTGAGGCACAGAGGGGGGCATTTAATTCATTGTGGGCAGTCAGGGACGGCTTCTGGAATGGATAGTCATTAATTTGGATAGAAATATGTCGGGGGGAGAAATCTGGAATGGGTGTTTTAGAAAAGCAAGCCGTTTAAGAAGTCTCGTGGGATTTGTTCCATAAAAGATGCTCTGAAAATGGCACATAAAGCGTGGATGTGGAGGAAACATAGTGGGAAAGAGGGCAAGTTGAAGGTCAACTCGTTGTGGACCTTGTGTACCTAATGCGAAGTCTTCACATCTTTGATGAGCCACTTTAAGTAGTGTGGAGTGGCTATTTTAAAGAGCCCGAAGAGGAGGCAATTGTAAAAGTCCAGGTGAGACCTGGTAGAGCTATAAAAGAGACAATAGGCTCAATAGTTCCTTGCGAGGTATAATTACCCTTTGGCGCTTGATGGAAAGAAGCAGAGACAGAATCATAGTATGACTACCAGCTTTCTAGAATGGGCGAGAGGAGGGCAGTGCTCTCACCAAAATGAGTCATGATCCGTAGGAGGAAAACGTGTGCGTGCAGGTTGCCTTTGAGTTGCTACGGGACAACCTAGAGGAAGTGGATATTCAGTAGGAGGTAAAATATTCATGTCTGAAGTCCTACCGGGAGACCAGGCTTAAGGCTGAGCAGTATATATGGTTGTTAAGACCATGAGAATGGATAAAATTCCTCAGGGGTACGATGGGAAGCTATAGAAGTTTTGTTTTCCTTAACCATTAACATTAACCTCTTCATAATCTGGTGAAACTATTGATCCTCTTCTCAGAGAACTGCATTCACAGGTAAAACTTTGCATATAATGTCGGGGTTCATGGGCTTCTGGAATCTTCTCCTGGCATGCCCAGGGATCCAAGGGAAGAACACTTGTAAAGTTCCAGTTGCCTTAGAAATGGTGATTAAAATGGTACCAGCTCACAGGCTGTGTGGTAAATGCTCAGTATATGTTAGATAACAGTAATAACAAAATAAGTGTTCATTAGTTCAACTCTCCAAAAACCAACTTAAATTCTCTCATTTTAATATCTCTCTCCCCATTCTCCTCTTTCTTTATTCTCATCATAATACACATATTCCACCCCTTAGGGAAAAACAAGCAAAGTAAAGCAAAATAAGTCTTTCTGTTCATACAGTCTACACCCTTTTGCCTTGCATGCTGTCACTGGCTTTGTTTCTTATGTATTAGAATTGGGGACTTGTATTGTCTAGTATAGGATTTCCCACAGAATACTGGGGAAACGCCATGGGCAAGTCATGCTTTTTGAAACCATGGCTTTGAATCCAGGATTTACAATTTATGAATTATATGGCCTCAGATTTCATATCTTAACCTCCAGAGCCCAGTTTTTTCAGCTATGAAGAGGGTTAATGACTTCTATTTTGCAGAACGGCATCAAGATTATACAATGTAGATTTTGAGGAAACATTAATTAGAGTGCTCTATACAAAGCAGGACTTCCCCTAGATCCTGATCAAGGCCAGAATCTGAGGGAAGTGTCCATAAGGAATGATTAAACATTATTAGGTTGCTAAACCATCCCAGGACTTTTAACTAGATAAAGAAAATAAAAATATTTACCAGCTCTTTTCTCAGAGAACATCTTGCCTGTGGTTGGAAGGAAATACTTTGATGAGCTGCGTGGAGTGTGAGGTGAGATGCCTCCTATCCCCAAGGAGTATTTTGAGTAAAAACAGATGGTCATTAAACCAAGTCCCTGGGAGGGTGGGTTCAATTTAAAAGGGAGCTTTAATTTGTTCTGTAGGTTGTGCAGAACTGAGCCATGCCCCATCCCTGACTCTAACTTTCCCCACCCTGCCCCCATGTGGCTCACAGCCTCTCCTCTAAATAAAAAGTTTTAAGATATTCAGTTAGTATTGTGCAAATTTGATGACCACCCTGCATCCCTAAGTATTTGTTCCCCTATCTTAGTGTGGCTAAAATGGGGGTTAATTGCGGGGTACCATTGGGTTCTTCTGAAATGGTGCAATTGATATGAAACAGTATTCTAGAGCTAACGTTTGTTCTGATTTTATTTTGAATCTCAGCAGAATGTATACCGCGTCCCTAGAAAAAGTCTGAGGAAGACTCTGGGGGCCTGACACAAGACAGGGACAGATTTGGGTGTGCTAAGGCAGTCCTGTTTGTGCGTGGTTCTAGTTTTTATTTCTGGGTATTTTTTTTTTTTCCTGAGAAAAAAGTTTCAGAGTTTAAATTGTTTGAAAACCCACTTGAAAAATGTGTGAGGTTTACACTACTGCAGAACAAATAAAACCATGTTTCTCAATTTACCTCCTTGATTTCACATGTTTATATTTCAGTTTTAGAATATTATTGACAGTCTTTCCCTTCCAGGAAAATTCAGTTCCTTTCCCCCTACCCACAACCCCATGTCTCACCTATTCTAGTTTCCTCTTCAATAAATAAATAACAAAGCCCCACCTCTACTTTATAGATTATGTGACAAATGTATGAAATGTCACTGCTTGTATTTTTAAAACTATTTTCTGATTTTTCATTGGCTTTTCTCTGTAGTTTACTGTTCCCTTTAAAGTAAGAGTACTAACATTTTACCAGTTACATTCATGTCCAATCTGTCCTCCCATTCTTGTAATCTAACCCCATTGTATGTCTGACCAACCCTTTTGGCTGTGATGGAGAGGGCGGGTAGGACTTATTATTCTTCATGTGGAAGATGAGTGCCCCAGTGAAATGCAGAAGTGATAGACAGAAGCTTACATTTGAGGAGGACCAATGGATGTTAAGGAATAAGATATTTCTTGATTATTATTTTTTAAAGTGAAGGTGAATATGTTTCATTTTGGGAAAGGAGCATGGATAAGTTTCAAAACAGATTTATTACACTTACTATAGGTTCACTACAAAAGGTGACAGACCACTTAGTATAAAATGGAGTTTATATCTTTGTTGATCAGAACATCATCCCAGGAGAAATCTGTTCTGAAATGTGTAATATCAAGCCCTCTCACAAATCGCTGTGAAGATGAGAGCTTCAAGGAAGATAAGACAAATTGTAATAAATTGCTTATAAATTTACTACACTTTTACCTTCAAAGTACCTTGAATCAACTTTAGAACTTTTTTGGATCAGTGCCTAGGAAAAGATGTACCATGGGCCAACATGTTCTCTTTTTAATTAGGGAACACACATAATTTAGGGAAATTAAAAGTGAATTTTAGAAGCTCTGTTTAATGGTCATTGGTCACAAACTTCCTTTTTTATTAAAATTAGCTGGTAATAAAAAGAAAAGCCACTCCATAGGAGAGATTAATTGCCCTAATTGGATCTCCTTTTATTTTTTCATCCAAGTTATATGAGGAATTGTGTAAAAGGAAGAACTTTCTTGAATTTCCAAGGGTAAATAAATTTGGAAGTCTTGGTAAAAGGGATCCTGGCAAACAGTGATGGTCCATAGTGGTGAGGAGCTGTGATGTGGGAAAAATAAAGGACAAGGAGCAAAATGAAAAAGTACTGTTGTTTTAACCAATTTATAAGAATTCGTAAAATTTTCTCAAGTACCATACATACACACATATACGCACTGCACAACCGAACAATCCAGTGGTTTCCATTAAAACTGGAAGTTAGAACCGTAGCTAATCGGCAATGTAAGCACATGAAATCAGAGAGGCTAATGGAGTCCATAGTCATCAACCACCCTCCTGCTTTGGGTCGCAGTCCAGGGGGGCATGGTTTAAACATGTGAAATAAATGCAGAGATTACATAATGCAGCTTTAAATTGTGGTCTTTTTAAAAAGACCACTGTTATTTAGTAAAATCCCGTGTGTGTGTGTGTGTGTGTGTGTGTGTGTGTCTAAGGGGCATATGGTTTGAGGAAGTATGATTTATGTGATCTGGGGAAATCCTTACAAATGAATTCCATCTCTCCTTATCAAGGAAATATCCTGATTGTGGCAGCTACTTGCTTAAGCTGTATTCTATTACTAGCCTCCGATCAGTATCTCTGTATTGCTTGTCTGACAGGCTAGGGTAGTAAATAATAACAAGAATCCATTAACATAAGTGTTTATAGTTAAATCTTTGTTGGTCACCCAAGAGAGCTTTTGGTTCTGCTGTATGGAAATAATTGTTTCTATAATACACTTTCAATATGATCAGAGCCTTTATAAGACCTGCTGTACTGAATGTAGCCTTTTGTTCTGAGAGGAAATGTCTCACCTCACAGAACAGTCTGGCGTGTCAAGAAAAGTTACTGAAAGAACCTGGTTCTTCATTTCTCATTCCTCTGAACTTTCTCTTATGAAACTTATCAATGCTATACACATTCAGGGAAATGTCTTAGTGAAAAGGAGTAGACATAAAGCTCCCTCAAAATCAGTGGTTATTACACAAAAGCATGGGTCAAATAGAATTGAAGGACACTGAGTTATAAGTATCAGAAAATAGCAAGCTTCAGGCTGTTGAAAGTTTCTTTTTGTCTTTTTAAAGTTACTGTATATACAAAATAAAACTAAATTAGTCCTCTGTTCCTTGGTTTCAATAACAATAAAACAAAAGGGCATTTACTGGATTTACCTTGTTTGCTACATTGTTTTTCAAGATGTAGAGTCTTCTAAAACACAGTATTCGTAATTTTTCCAGAGTATTGGACACTATAGATTAGTCTCCAGAAAATTATCGTACTATGTCAGTTCCATAAAACACATTTCTTTAATAAGCACTAGTTTCAATACTTTATAAGAAAGACACAAATATGCTAGTTTTTAATTTTATTTATTTGTTTATTTTTGGCTGTGTTGGGTCTTCGTTGCTGCATGCAGTCTTTCTCTAGTTGCGGTGAGTGGGGGCTACTCTTCCTTGCGGTGCGCGGACTTCTCATTGCAGTGGCTTCTCGTTGCAGAGCATGGGCTCTAGGCGTGTGGGCTTCAGTAGTTGTGGCACGTGGGCTCAGTAGTTGTGGTGCACAGGCTTAGTTGCTCTGTGGCATGTGGGATCTTCCTGGACCAGGGCTCGAACCCGTGTCCCCTGCATTGGCAGGTAAATTCTTAACCACTGTGCCACCAGGGAAGCCCAATATGCTAGTTTTCAATATTATAAAATGATCAATTTTACATATATTTATATGCATACTTATATAAGTCTATAAATGTTCACTTTATAGTTTATGAATGAACATACTGTATTTTAGAATGTTCCTTGTAGTTTTATCTTTTTGAGTTTAGGATGTATTTTTTTCACAGATAAAATTTTGATGCTGTTTAACTCTCAAAAATTAGAACATCAAATCTTATTTAATCCAAAGTGCCTGTGAAAAGGAATATTAATAAGGCCCTGTGACCTACAGCTGCTTTATCAAAAATGCATTCCTAGTTACAACTTAAGATTCAGGAACCTGTGTTTGTGTATTCTCTTACTCCTGGTGGTATCGACAGCTCAAAAGGTTGGGTGGGGTGGAAGTGGACAAACTCTGAAGATGAAGTTCCTGTGTGTCTCTCTGCCATCTTTCTATTTGCATCACAAAAAGCAAATTGCTAGACAAGTTCCTCCTTAGTTTTCTGTATTGGAATGGGCTGGCATTTGGAAGCAAACTGTACCACAACATAGGAAATTTTAAGTTGATCAGTTCCAACCTCTTGCCATCCATCCACCATTTATTCATATACTTTGCATTTTTTGAACTTTACATTGTTTGTGCTTAGATTGTGAATCTTTCAAAGAAATGCCAATTGTTCAATGTATGAAAAAACTTCATCTCTCAGAGTGATTTCAACTTTCTCCCAACTCTTACGGTTTTGGTTACAGGAAGGTCTAAGGTGAATTTGGCAACCTCTTCCATTTTGAAAGTTTAGAATGGGGGAAATGGATAGAAAGCTACCAAACAAAGAACCATTCTGAAATTGAAGTAAGTTCTAATGCAAAAATTATTCTTTGCAGCCCCCAGGATGAAGACAAATTGCAGTTAGGCATTGCAATGGAATAATTGCAAACATATTTTCTCTAAAACCATAAGATGCTAAAATAGTTTTTCCAAAAAAAATTTGGTCATAAGGATAAGCTTTCAAATACAGATGTGACCTATGTGAATTTATCTAATTGCTGCTTAATAGAACCTTACAGATTTGCTAAAAGTCTTTTAATGAATTTATTTTTAGATTTTTAAAGGTGAATTTTTCCTGAAATTTTTGCTTGAGAATTGTTTAAATGAACTAGTATTGAATGAAGCATAGCAGAATAAAGCCAATTGATATTTTAAATAAAGAAACTTGCTTTTATATTCATGAAGCTACTTATACTATGGAGTATTTTCGCTTTGTTGAAATTCTGGCCTCCTTGATTTTCCTAGTGCAACACAGTACAGCATTTCCGTGATTCTCCTGCTACCTCTCTGGTCTTCACTTTTGTTTGTTTTGTTTTTGTTTGGTCTCTTTTGTTCCCCCAGCGTTCTGTCTTCTCTGTTTTCAATCTCTCCCTCTTCACCACAACAGCTTCAATTACCACCTCTGCTGAGATGATATTGGAACCTACGTGTCTAGTCTCCTTTCTTCTGCATTTCTTCCTGTCTGCTTAAACTCTTCATTTAACTCTTCCACCAGTACCATAAACCTAACATGTTCAGTACAAACTCATGTCATTTTCTTTAAGAAAGCATCCCAGACTTTTCATCATGACTTTGCAGATTCTACTAATAATAGTACCATTTCTTCAGTCATCCAGGCTCCTCAGGTACCTCAGATGTCTCTTATTTTCTTCTAGTTCCTAAATCAGTCACCCAATTGGCACATCTACCCTCCTCCTTCCATTTCCTCTGCCCTCCCTTTGTTTTAGGCAGTCATTATTTCTCCCCTAGATATGTAACAAAATTTAATTGGAGCCTCTGCTTCCTTTCTGTCCCTACTCTGAAATCCATCCTACACACTCACAAATTAATCTTTTTAAAGTGAAGTTTTAATTAATTCTCTACCCCAGTCCTTAAGAACTTACCCTTTTCTGCCTATTAAGTACAATATTCTCATCCTGCCACTCAAGTCTGTTCAGATATGGTCCTACCACACCTGTCTCCTCTGTAATCTGCACCCCAGCCAAACAGGGGTGGTTGGTATTCCTGGGACAAAGTGTGATTTCCTGTTTTTGCCTTCATCAGTGCTGTTCCTTTCATGAAGAACATCCAACCCTGGCTCAACTTGTTAAGATGCCACTTAGTCTTCAAATGCTACAGTCATGCACCCTGACTAGGTGCCATTCCTTCTGTTTCTTTTATCTTTTTCCTCACATAGCACTGTTTGTCCGTTTCTAGTGGGTCCTACCTTATTCCACTTTGCACTTTAGCTATTTGAAGATGGGTTTATTTCATTTTAACACATTTTTGGTTACTCATATGTGAAATAAAATGAAATACATCTATTACAGTGGAAGGTCTCTGAGGAAAGAGACTGCCTTATTTATATTTGTCCTTGATGTAGCATATGGCAGGTGCCTAGGCAGTAGTAGATGTCTTAATTAATGCAGGTTTTACTGAGTGGTGAAAAAAAGACACCAGTAGTATTTAGTACATGCACATTTATACATATGTTTGCTCAGCAGTTATTTGAGACATCTTAGAAAATATTCCAAGATTTTAGTCCTGAGGAATGTTGTCTTTCAGAATCTAGAAATCAAGATGCTTCATTTCCATTTTTTTTTCAGTAAAGTGGGAACAAGCCGATCTTACTATTTATGTCCAGGGGCAATTTATGCCTCTGTATGCAGACAGTTGTGAAAATACAAAGATTTTGGGGGTCTTTCTTTACATTTGTCTTGCATTAGCTCACTTTGCCTCATTTTCTCATGTATAAATTAGGGAATAATATTACCAACTTCACGTGGCGTTTGCGAGCGTTACCCGAATTAAGGCATAGAGTAAGCACCTGATAGCATTTAGCTAATATTATTATCAGTCACAAGCAAGGCTGCTTCTTTTAGGAAGCAACCCCAGAGTGGCTGGAATGGACGCATCTGGAGGCAGGCACAGATTTTTTCTGCACGTATGTCTTTGTCTAAGTCCTCCTTGGATCCTGCATATCTGGGTAACTGGAACCAAAGTGAACTGTGCCTGTTTCCCTCTTTCACCTAATAGATCAATCAACACTTCTGAGTAAACGTTACTGGTGATGTTTAGATGGGGAATTCTCATACCTTCCTGTTTCATGGTGGGGTGAATCACATTCCCATGTCAATTGCTTGTTTAAGACTGCACTATTTTAGTTTCATAAAATGTAAGCTTCATGTGAAAAAGGAACTGAGTCTGATTTATCACTGTACCCGAGCCATGACACGCTGCCTGTGTATTGTAGGCACTCAAAAAACATTTCTTGAGTGCAGTTAAATGACTAAGACATGTTTTGTTTTGCTTTGTTTTGTTTTTTTTTTTGACCTTTAGAAGATATCCTATAGATGAACTTTTTCTCTTGAGAGCAATTAACCTATAGTTTTTATTACCAACATAAATTACCTCTTATTCTGTATTAATAGCTTCTTTGCAATATCCTAGTGAAAGAATTCTATTTATTTTTCTTATATGTGAACCCTCAATATAAGAAATTGGGTGTAAAGTCTTGTTAATATATAACGGTGTTAGAAACATTCTGTCTCACCTACATGAAAATCATCTAATAAGATTAAATAACATTCAGCAGGTGCTTACTATGTGCCAGACACTGTTCTAAATGTTTTGAAAAATAAAATATGCATTTTCTTAAGCATAATGTGATATCCTGGATTGAATCTCGGAATGGAAAAAAGACATTAGTGGAAAAACTGGTGAAATATGAATAATGTCTGGAATTTGGTTAATTGCAATGTACCAGTGTTGGTTTCTTAGGTTTTGACAAATATACTACAGGAATGTAAGAGGATAACATTAGAGGAAACTGGATGAGGGTTATACAGGAACTTTCTGCACACTCTTTGCAACTTTTCTTGTATATCTAAAATTATTCAAAAATAAAAAGTTTATTAAAAATATGTATTCAGTTGTTTAACTCAAGCAAGCTTATGATACAAATATCATTGTTAACGCCATTTTACAAAGAAGAATCTGAAGTATAGGTTATTCCTCCAGGGTCAACAGCTGCTATCAGTGCCAAGACACTGGCATTATACAGAGGCATCTCACTCTAGGTCGTACGCTCTTAGCCAGTACATGTTCCTTTATCTCTTGATTCAAATAATCAGGAAGTCATGTAGCAGATATAACCACAGTTCAGTTGATTCTGTGATCAACTATCTACAAACCAGAAACAGACTCACAGACATAGAGAGCAGACTTGCGGTTGCCAAGGGGGAGGGGGGTGGGAGAGGGAAAGACTGGGAGTTTGGGATTAGCAGATGTAAACTATTATATATGGAACGGATAAACAACAAGGTCCTACTGTAGAGCACAGGAAACTATGTTCAATGTCCTGTGATAAAACATAATGGAAAAGAATATTAAAAAAAAGAATGTGTATAACTGAGTCACTTCTGTACAGCAGAGATGGGCACAACATTGTAAATCAACTAAACTTGAATAAAAAAATTTTTTTTTAACTGGGTGCATTTCAATTGGTTCTCATGGTCATGCCTGAAATTCATGAATCCCAGGCTGAGATGTTGCTTTCTGTGGTCTTATGAGGAGGGCCACTGTCCTAGTTCCCTGTACTGGTACATACTCCACCACCTTCCATGTAGGTCAAGTCTGTACAAGGATCATACTTTCATGCTTCCTCTGTCAAACTATTAATATAAAATACATAGTTGCTGCAAAGAACTGAAATAACATTCAGAGAAGGAAAACATACTAAAAAGCAAAAGCACTCAAGAAAAGGTAAATAAAAAAATCACTCAGAAACTGTAAAGTCTATGGCCAGAACTTTAAGCTTAGAGGTAGCTAACATTTTCCAAATAATCTTATTGTACACAGCAGTCAAAAACCTCTTTATTCTTTAATGGGTATGTCTAGCTGCTTTCTTACACTCTTGAAAACTCTATGTCTTGCCTGCCCAGCTGCAACTATGACCACAGGCCACTTCTTTTTCTCATTATATTGCCTACCTATTTATAACAATATCTTTTATTGTTTCCTTAACCACAAACTGCACTGAGAGAGAAAGAAACCCTTGGCCCTCTTATTTATTTCAGTATGACAGATGAAAACGTTTGGGGGAGGAAAGCTAACAGGAAGGGAAGGATTTTTTCCCTTCACTCTTTGATGCTACTATTTCAAAGCACTCTTTGCATTTTTTTTTTTTTTTTGGTTTTAGTTTGTGTTTTAGTTTAGCCAATGAACATTTACATTATTTGCAATGTATTAGGAAAATGAAGTTATTTATGTTTAGAAAAGTCTGTGTGGGAGTTCAAAATTTAATTTCTCTAAGAAAAGTGTATTATTACTCCATAGATTTAGACCATTGATTAAAACATTTGACCCATTCCTACTGGACTCATTTTCCTTCTGGAAACACTTCTTGTTTTTACCTAAAAGATGGTGAAAAAAAATACTTAAGTCCCATAACATTTTATTTATTCCTAAAAAATATATTCCTGTTATATCATTGATTTATTCTCTTTTTGGGCAAATTGTTTAACAATTCCCGAACCTGGATATTGGTAATTATATTTTCCTTTTGGTTCAATATGTCTAAGAAACACTTTTTAAAAACTGGACTAAAATGATATAGAGATTCATTGGAAATCCACCAACACTGGGTCTAATGTGTAAAGAAAATTCAAATAGTGGCAGATCCAATTTATCTCGAGCTTGGTGTGAAATTTACTGGTGCTGTAACACCATGGCCGCCAGGGGCCTTTAGTCCTGTTCTTTCCTTACTTCTCCACTTTCCCTTCCCCCACCTCCCTTCTTCCATTTCTGTGCACACGCCCAGAAGGCCAGCTGAAGAACAGGGAAATGAGTTTTCCTTTGCTTTTACTCTCTCTGTATTTTTTATTTTCTCTGACAACAGAAGTTCTAAAGATACCTCATATAATCCAATATAGTTTAAAATTTTTGTTTTCTCCAGGATAACATTATTGGTTTACCCATTTTTCTTTCTTTCTTTTTTTTTTAACACTGCTGGGCTGAAAGTTCACACAAATATAAGTGTCTTGAGTAAATACATCGTGTATTTTTTTTTCTTTTTCAGCATTTAGTGCACTATTTTGTTCACAGTGTGTCCTTAATGTACCAGTTAATACACATGTACATATGTTTTGTCTATAGTTATCATCATGTTCCATACCAGACTGAAAAACATACTGAAAATATGAGTCTACTTTTCCACAGGCCTATTTAACTTACATTGTTCTATGTAAGGTGTGTGCCCACAACACCTTACCTTCCACCCTACATTTCTCAGCCCAACCTGTTTTTCACAGCCATGCATGAGTCCCACTTCTCCCATTAAGTGTCACTGGTGCATCCCAGCTTTTGTCTTCTTTTCCTTTACTCCTTCCTTCTATTCTCTGAATTTTGTGAGCTCTACTTTAATGCCAATCTTTGGCATGTAACATTATCATTAATATATTAGTACCCTGTATAATATGGACACAAAAATCCTTATGTGCTTTTTCTACCAAACTAGGTCTTGAGTTTCCATGGTGACCATGTCTTATATTTATTGGTGTTCTCTGTTCTCTAATAGTGGAAATGTCAGTATTATATGGTTGATAATTATAAGCCTTCTGTTGACAGGAACAAATTAAGAAATTATATTCTACTTGTTTTCCTATAAGTTAACTTAGGATAGTTTAAATGTCTCACACAACATAAACAATCTTGACTTAAATTTAAAATTGTTTTGTAAGGATTGATGGGAACATTGAACAATGGATAGAAAATGGCTCTAGTGCCCCTAAGTAGTTGACCAGCAGGAAAACAGGTTAACAGAAAGAATGGAGACTTTTACATCAAGTGCTTTCAGCGGGTATTAATGGTTATCTGAGTAGGGTTATGATGCCAGGGTGGTGTATCAATCTGAGGCTGATAAGAAACCTTTGCTTGGCAAGATAAAGTGAGTCAACCAAATGCTGCTTGTGATTCTGGCATTATCTCTTGGAGGTGAAAAATACTCAGTGTCTCAGGGTCAAATTAAAGATTCAACTACTGATAGATTAAGGTGAAGAAGTTTCAGATTTGGGTAGAAGATGGTTTCTCATTCCATACGCCATCCTCATTTAAGTGCAAATACCTAGACCAAATGATTGTGGATAACTGAGTCGTGACCAGAAAGTAAAGAAAGAAAGGGCATTATATATATGGCTTCAGAAACATTATCACCATCATAATAGGCCATTGGACTTGGTATTTATGCCTTTTCATACACTAGGAGCTGCATTAATATGGTCTAAGAAGGATGGTCTCAAATTCAGATTAGAATACTCAAGCAATAAACAAGCAGATATTACCTTCTGTAGCATAAGAGAGAGTTATATTTGCAACACTATTTTTTTTTTTTCTTTTTGGCCATGCCGAGCAGCTTGTGGGATCTTAGTTCCCTGACCAGGGATTGAACCCGTGCCCCCTGCAATAGAAGCACAGAGTCCTAACCACTGGAGTGCCGGGAAATTCCTTTTTTTTTTTTTTCTTTTTTGGGCACCGCTGCTATTGAAGGTTAATAACTTGAGTGTGAATGACCCTGCACAGGAAATTTAATATATTTTCCAAACATTTCATTCTAAATTGTAGTTGTAGTCACCTGCTGAAGGCCAAGTAAATAGTTTTGTCACTACACTTGCCTTCAAATATTGGCAAATGTGATATAGCATTATTCCTTATGCCAGGTAAACAATGCTCAAAATTTGGTTGTGTATCTAGAGAACTTCAGAAATTACATGGATAGTACATCTTCAGAATTACTTTAGTATCTCACTGCCTTTGTTAAAGGGGAAACAAAGAAAAATGCTGCTTCTTGTACATTCATAGCTGACTGCCATTATCACAAATGGAAGATAATGAAAACAGACCAAATCATATGTCTGCATTCCATACTGTTTACCCTGTTATCAAATTGGCTGAAATGAGATACCTAGCTAGTTCATGGACATTTCCTAGGCAGCCATCATTCTTTATTCTAAATTTTACCAAGGTCTTAGAATTCTTAAGATAAGCTGCAAAGAATCAAATGCAAGTCTAGGATAAAGAAAAAGAAAGCAACTCTTGATATTTTTACCAAAACCGGACACTGCCTAGTGTTTTGAGGCAAAGAAGTACAAATAACCATTCCACACATAGTTCTATATCAGTGCGTGCGTGTAGCAGGAGGGGAGGTGGGGAGCTGGGCAGATAGGAAAGAAGGGGTGGGAGAGAGGAACAAACTGCTCACTTTAGTTACACGTTTTCCCATTTAAAGAGTAGTTTTTATGCTTTGTGCCCATAAATCTTTACTTCATTTTTTCAAATCACAAAGAATCATGAATTCTATTCTTTCTAATCTCATTTGACAAAAATTTTCTACTGAACTCTTTGCCTTTGCTAAAGGGATCATATAACTGAGACAGTCCTTGGCAAAAAGAAAATGCAAGATACATTTTATTTCCACACTTCTTGGCGTCCTACGTCCTCTTCCAGTTGTTTCTTCATGTCAGACATTTTTCTTTTTTAGCTTTATACCCCTATATTCTATCAATGTATATGTACAAATTAATACCTATTGTGCAAAAGAGATAGTTACACTTTTGTTTAATAGGCCTGCAAATTCTTCTCTCAGGTAGAATATTCCAAAACTATATATATATTGTTTGCATGAAAATAAAATACATTATGTATCTCACAAGCTTATGATACCAACATTTTCACTCAAAATTGAGTTCCATACACCTCAATTATTTCTTTAATTGTGGTAAGAAAACTTAACATGAGATCTACCTTCTTAACAAATTTTTAAGTGTACGTTACACCATTGTTAAGTATAGGTATGATGTTGTAGAGCAGATTGCTGAAAATTATTCATCTTGTAAAACTGAAACTTTATACCTGTTGAACAACAACTCTGCATTTTCCTCTCTCCCCAGCCCCTGGCAACCACCATGCAACTCTGCTTATATTTGATTAGCTACCTCATATAAATGGAATCATGCAGTATTTTTCCTTCTGTGACTGGTTTATTTCACTTAACACAGTGTTCTCAGGGTTCTTCCATGCTGTCTCATATGGAAGGAGTCTTCTTTTTTTAAAGCTGTATAATATTCCATTGCATGCATACACCACATTTTCTTTATCCATTCATCTGTCAGTGGACATTTAGGTTGTTTCCACCTCTTGGCTATTGTGAATAATGCTGCAATGAATATGGGAGTGCAAATATCTCTTTGGAAGACTGATTTCAATTCTTTTGGATAAATACCCAGAAATGAGATTGCTGATTCATATAGCAGTTGTAGTTTAAATATTTTTAGGAAGCTCCATACTGTTTTCCATAGCAGGTGCACTATTTTACATTCTCACCAAGAGTGTAACAGTGGTTCCAATTTCTCCATATCCTAGCGACACTTTGTTATTTAAAATTTTTTTTTGATAATAACCATCCTAACAGTTGTGAAGCTATATCTCATTGTGGTTTTGACTTTACATTTCCTTAACAATTCGTGATATTGAGCATCTTTTCACAAACCTGTTGACTATTTGCACATCTTCTTTGGAGAGATATGTATTCAGACCCTTTGCCCATTTTTAAATTGGGGTCATTTTTTGCTGGTGGTGTTGGTATGAGGGTTGCTTTTTTTTTTTTTTCTATATATTAGTTTCTTATCTATTTTGACTATAAACCTCTTATCAGATATATGGTTTGAATACATTTTCTCCCATTCCTTAGATTGTCTCTTCACTCTATTGATTGTTTCCTTTGCTGTTTGAAAGGTTTTTAGTTTGATGTAGTCCTACTTGTCTCTTTTTAGTTTTGTTGCCTGTGCTTTTGATGTTATCACCAAGAAAAATATCAAGAAGATTTTACCCTGTTTTCTTCTAGGAGTTTTAAGTTTCAGGTTTTATGTTTATGTCCTTAACCCTTTTTGAGTTGAGTTTTCTGTATGGTGTAAAATAAGGGTCCAATTTCATGATTTTGCATATGGATTTCCAGTTTCCCCATTGTATATTCTTGGTAATCTAGTTGAAGACTAGTTTATTGTATATGGATGGGTTTATTTCCAGTCTCCCTATTCTGTTCAGTTGGACTCTGTCTTGATGCCAGTACAATACTGTTTTAATTACTTCAGCTTTGTGTTATATTTTAAAATTAGGATGTGTGATGCCTCTAGTTTTGTTCTTCCTTCACAAGATTGTTTTGGCTATTTAAGTCCTTTGTGATTCCATAAGAATTTTATGATTGTTTTTTAAAATGCCATTGGAATTTTGATAGGGATTGCATTGAATGGGTAGGTTGCTTTGAGTAGTATGGACATGTTAATAATATTGTCTTCCAATCCATGAACACAGGATGTCTTTCCATTTATTTGTTCATCTTTAATTCTTTCATCAGGTTTTGTAGTTTTCAGTGTACAAGTATTTCACCTCCTTGATTAAGTTTATTCCTAGATATTTTATTCTCTTTGATGCTATTATAATTGGAATTGTTTTATTAATTTTCTTTCAGATAATTCATTTTTAGTATATAGAAACATAATTGATTTTTGTAAGCCAATTTTGTATCCTACACCTTTACTGAATTTGTTTTTTTGCTTTAACAGTTTTTGTTTTTGTTTTTGTGGAACATTTAGGAGTTTCTACATATTAAAATCATATCATCTGCAAACAGAGATCATTTTACTTCTTCCTGTCTGATTTGGGAACCTTTTGTTTCTTTTTCTTGTCCAATTTCTTTGGCTAGAAATTCTAGTACTACTTTCAATAGAAGTAAGTGAGTATCCCTGCCTTGTTCCTGATGTTAGAGGAAACCCTTGGGCATATGTTTCAGTCTTCTCTTTCC
>NW_006781997.1:941523-958903 GCF_000442215.2 Lipotes vexillifer | reverse complement strand
TCTTTCCCTTTCCAGAGATACACCAGGGACTGGGAATCTTGCCAGTTGTGTTGCACCTAGCTGGAGGAAGGGGCTCTGAAGGGTGAGTGTGTACAAATCCAAACCTTCCTCCGGCACCTAGTAGATCTAGAGTATTCCTGGGACCATCAGCTCTCCAAGAAATGAGAGACAGAAACCAATCCTTTGGCAACCCCTGGAAAAGTTGGAACATTGAACGCATGGTCCAAATCCTTTCTTTTTCAGGAGAAGCTTGGGATTTGGGTTTTTCTCACCTTCTCGCACTGCACTGAGACAGTGGGAGCAGCTATGTTGAGAGCTTGCATGCTAGTCTAAACTGCTATTTTTGCTCTCAGTGGCTCCCAATTTGGAGTCTTTTTGTTAGTGCTCAGATTCAGGCAAGACAGAAACAAGTCCCTCGGGCAGCCCCCAGAAAAATCAGGATGTTGGCTATGCGCTCCAGTCTTTTTTTTCCTCCCCATAGAGAAGATGAGAACTGGAGGTTTTGTCCCAATCATTGGTGTTGTTTTGGGGGAGGGATTATGGTGAGAGAGTATCACAGATTTTCCTACTGGCTTCAATGTGGTTGGCTTTGCATGTACCCTGGGTGAAGGTGCTTCTCAACTCGTTTCTGGATTTCTCACAAATGGAATTAATTCATGTATTACTGTTAAATGTGTGTGTCTGTGGACAGAAAGAGGGTACAGAACTTTCTATTTAACTGTCTTGCTGATGTCAGCTCCTTTTTTATTTATTTATTTTGTCTTTCCAGCTACTTGATCTAACAGTCATATATATATCTCGTATGCTTTAAAATAGTTAAAAATACTGGGCTTAAAAATACATCATGGAAATTCGCTGGCAGTCCAGTGGTTAGGCCTCGGTGCTTTCACTGCTGTGGCCTGGGTTCAATCCCTGCTTGGGGAACTAAGATCCCACAAGTGGCATGGTGGCATGGCCAAAAAAAAGATACATCACAAAGTAACATATCACTTTTCAGAAACTTAGTATGAAATGGCTAAATCTTTTGTGTAATTTTATGCAGTTCTCCTTATGCAAAGCTCTATTCAAAGTGAGGCTGGTGAATTTTCACCAAAGGTGTTCTTAGTTTCACTAAACTTGCTATTCAAGATGTGTGAGTTAATTGGAATTGGATGAGGAATTGCTAAATATTAACACTTGGAAGAAGATTTTACAAATTTGCAATCTATTTTGAGAAAGGAAGGAAGAAAGAAAAAAAGAGAAATTGAAGACTGTACAGTGTGTGTTACTTTCTGACTTGAGGTATAACAGTTAGAGGGTAGGTATGCAGGAAAAACAGGTCCAGGTGTCCTAAGAAAACAATGAGTGCAACAGACACTGTGATGAAAATTAGATGATCTTGAAAACCTACAATCTCTGTTAAGTAAGGATGGCCAGAAAGGAATATAACAACCTCTGGCTCTAGGCTAGGACACACTTGGTCATTCTTCCATCTAGATGAGCAGATCAGAAATGGCATGTGACCATTTTAAGAACTAGAGCCTGAGAAGACAGAGAGTACACTGTACTGAAGTGGAGATTAGGAATAAAGTCTAGGACTGATCAAACTCAGTCTTTCCACATGCTTGATTTATCTTATCAAATTGTCAGTTTCATTTGATTAAAAGCTATAAACTTCCCAGACAAGAAGATTCAGAGGGAGCAAAGACCCTCTCCCCTGCTTACTTGGTGGGCATATATTTAATAGACATACTCTAGGTAGCTAATATTTTTTTTTTTTTAACATCTTTATTGGGGTATAATTGCTTTACAATGGTGTGTTAGTTTCTGCTTTATAACAGAGTGAGTCAGTTATACATATATATATATGTTCCCATATCTCTTCCCTCTTTGTCTCCCTCCCTAGGTAGCTAATATTTTAGATAGCTACACACTGCTTAGGGGAGGGTTGGGACTGAGGGATGTTATTAGTTATTTATTATTCACAAAAATTACAAGGATCTCAGCTTGGTTCTATCAACAATATAAGTTAGTTCATCTTTGAGTAAGATAATCATACTTCCTGAGAAGGTGGTCTTGGCCTCAAGTAACTAGAACTTATGTTGTTTTTCTTGACTACAAAAGCTTTGCACCTGTGCTTCCTTAAAGCATATTGGAAAAATGAAGACTCCAAAGAGAATTATTTTCTTTTCCATATTAGTCAACCCCACCTTACCAACCAGGGGAACTACAAATTATCATGGTTCTGAAACTGGGAGACTGATGCAATTTCTTCCCCTGAATGCTTGACATTCCACATTAATAAATAGAAAGAAGGGAAAAAAGTCTTTCCTGCTGGGAGTATGGTAGAAATATTGGAATTCTTTCCAGAATAAGAAGGAATCCAAATCCACAGCAGCACACTGTTTGCATGTTTTTCTAAGCTATATTTTCAGCCTTGAAAACTTTCATGCAGTGCCTCGTGCCAGAATATGACATACTCCACTGAGACTGAAACTAGCACCTGTGAGAAGCAAATCCATGACCATTAAAATATTCAGCCCCTGGGTGGGACAAAAAAAAAAAAAAGAAACAACCCTTGTTCATTGAGGTTGTGCCAGGAAAAGGCCACAGTTGAGCTGGCACTGCAGCCATGGCCAGAAAGCAGTTTATTGGGCACTTGGAATTCACAGCATTGCTTCGATTCTTAAACACAGCTACACTGGACTAGATTATAAGGTGTGGCTCTGTTTGATTGGTGCATCTCATGTACATGGTATTATGCTTACTTCGATTACTGCACATGTTGTCCTAATATTGCAATCTCCTCTTGGCTTGTCTGTTTACCCTCTATAAGTGAGTGAAGTGTGGCCAGGTTTAAGAAAAGTTAGTCAATACTATTTGTCCCCACTTTTGGTAGAAACATGGTGCATTTGCATGAGTGATGCAACTAACACTTGGCCTCACTGTGTAGACAACCCTCGGGAATGGAAGGGACTGGGAAAAGAAGGAGGGAGCTTGTCCCACCCAAGGGCATGGCAGTCACTTTGCTCTACTTGAGTGTTGTCACACAGGATCTGGGTCCTGGAGGTAACAAATCTTCCACATTCTTAAGAGAAGCTGTATATGAAATAACTTAATTTTTAGGTGTATGTGTCAGTGCAGTGTGTATGCTATTCAAGGGCAGAAACTGCATGTTTTATCTTTCAATTCCAAGTAGTGCCCTTACATAGTAGATCAATATGTATCCCCCCTTTCATATTATTTTAGTAAATTAAAGTGAACTAAGACCTGTGTATTTTATAAACATGCATGTGATATATAAAATAGGTGGCCACATGGTAATACTTTGCTTTTATGTTTCCTGTCAATGAAGGACTTTTGTATTAAATAGGATAAAATAGGTATTGGAAAGAGAAAACTGAAGTATAATATGGATGAGAAATTTACAAAAACATTTGATCCCACAGTTTCCAATTTTCCCACCTGGATTCATTGCATCCCAGAGTATGGAGTAAACATTAAAAAATCACCAAACTACTTAGCCAATATTTTAATAAGTAAATGAAAGAAATATATCAAGGATGCTGGATATAGTTAGACAAGCTACAAAAGTGGTTACTAAATGGTTCCAAGGACGTGGGCCAGCTTGAAGGAGTTTTTATTGATTTGTGGATAGATGAAAAAATATAGACAATTACAGTGTATGGAATTTATATATTTATTTGTGTCTGGGTGTATATGTACACATAAATGTCAACTATTTTTTAAAGGATTAATTTTTTTGAGATTTCTGTCCTTTCTACATTTTGAATATTAAAATTATGATATTATGGTAATAGTACATGTTAATGTTTGTCTATTTGCTTGACTATCTCTTTTGTCAAAATAAAAGACCATTAACTCTAGTCAGTTCCCAAAATTTTATTTAAATTTTTCTTGATCCAAGAAATCCAAAACTCTGGGAGCCACAGTACTGGGAGCTCACTAGGGCTCCTAATGCTCATTTTTATTCCACATGCTTATCAAGGTTGTGTTACAGTTAAGATGACACCAGGCTGGTAGATGGATAAAGATTCAAATTATATGGGATGACAGAATGAGAATCTACAAAAGTCTTGACAGTATGGAAAGTGGGCTATACTTTACAGGATGAATTTTTCACATGAACAAATGCTGCATAATTTATTGAGTAATTGAGGACCCTAAGCCAACTACATGGTTATGCAATGGGGGTCGAGCCAGCCCAGTGTGAGATCTAGGAACCATTAATAGGACTGCTAGAAAATTGTCCTGTTCAGCTCTGCCTTTGTTAGCATATATATGGATGTTGTGTAGGAATCTAGATGTCACTTTCAGGAAGGATGCCTTTGAGCAAAGTAGTGCTCATTCTGTGGAACTGGAGCAGGGAGGCAAAGATTCTGATCTGCACCAGATGAAGAATAAAATCCATGATGTTTGGCCTGAAGAAGTGGTTCAGGAGGATTACTATCAACATCAAATACTTGCAGGTATAGAGATTTTGTTCATGACATGAAGAGTAGAATTAGAACAATGGGCATAGACCATGGGAGGCAAACTACAGTTTGATATAAAGAAGTGTTTTGTTAGACCAGTAATGTAGAAAAACGGCAGCTCGGGCAGCAGATACCCATGCTAACACTGGACAATGATGAGGTCTTTGCCAGTCGTGGGATAGATATTTTAACCCACAGTTTACCCTGGAAGCCATGTGTTATCATTCCCATTTTATCTGTGCTACAGATGAACGTGCTGGTTGGTGTCTGAGTTGTGTGGAGGATTGGAATTAGTGACCTTTGCCTCTACTGCCTGTGGGATGTGTAGCTAGTCACCTCACACCTGGGAACATCAGTGTCTCATCTGTAAAGTGAGAGTGTAGAGCTCAGCTACCTTGTTTTTGTTTTCTATTGTTGCTACAACACATCACCACGTACTTAGTGGCTTAAAACAACATACATTTATTATGTTACAGTTCTGGGGGTCAGAAGTCTGAAATGAGCCTCAGTGGACTAAAATCAAGGTGTCAGCAGGGCTGGATTCCTTCTGGAGGCTCTAAGGAAGAATCCCTTTTCTTGCCTTTTCCAGTTTTTAGAGGCCACCCACATTCCTTGACTCATGACTCCTTACCGTCTTCAAGGCCAGTAATGTTGAGTCATATCTTTTTCACATTACATCACTCTGACACTCACTCTTCTGCCTTTTTTTCCCATTTAAGGACTATTGTGGCTACATTGGACATACCTGGATAATCTTTACAATTTTAGTTTTTTAAGGTCAGGTGATTATCGCATTAATTACATCTGCAACCTTTTTTCCTCTTTGCCATTAACATAACATATTTATGAATTCTGGGGATTAAGACACATGGACATTTTCTGGGGGGTCATTTTTCTGTCTACCACATCCTTTAAAGTCAGTTTTACTGTCCCACAGATCTAGGAGATAATGTCATCTTAAGCCTGACTTGTTACAAAGGAATGAGACAATTCTCAGGGAGGTAAGCGGGCCTGAAGTTTGTCAGTACTCACGGCATCCTCTTAGTGTCCCACAGAAATTCCACTTTTCTCTGAACCACTAAATGTATATGATACCGATTATTCTTTCCAACCAGTCCTCAGCCAAAGACTATCACCTGAATAGTTTGATTTCTGAAACCACTGAAAGAGCAGTCAATTTCCTAGATGATTGGATCCCATTGGTTACTAGCTTTTGGAATGGAAGTGCACAGAACTTGGGCAGAGCTGATTCAGGACGCTTGAGTGGTTTCCCACAGGGTAGCCCCTGTTATGTGGCAGTCTATGTTTAGCCTTACCAAGCCTAGATGACAGCCTTCCTTAAAGATGAAATGGAGTTCTACAATTGCTCCCTTGCCTCTAACTTCACTGTGCTAAACAGAGCAGTAATGTTAGAGAAAGTGAGGTTTACTCAATTTCCCTTCCCTCTGACTCTCAGTGACCAAAAGCACACTTTAGAAGCATTCCATATGCTGCTCAAAACAGGGCACAACTCTGACTAAACAGCTAGAGAAAACCCTGGTTTACAACCTGTCATAAATCTTTATTCCAAACAAGCTCATCAACGTGTTCTTTTAAAAATTTTTTACTTGAGTATTTATGATCTTGACTTTCAAAGTTCACAGTGTTTTGTGAGCCCTGTTAAGAATAGAGGAGTGAGTAGCACAGCAGACTCTCTTCCCAACAAAAAACGATTTAAATGGAAAAAAATTATTGAAACAATTATTTTATGAATCTGGAAATTGCTGTAAGGGCATACAGAAAATGGAGAAACATTCATTCAAGAAAATCTACTAAATCTCGGAAAGAACAGTGAGAGTCTGTGGCATTTGGGCCACAACCCACTTCCTTCCTCTCCCTCTCCCACAGTCTCCTTCTCATGAAAACTCTTCCAAGAATTCTAATTCTGGTGAGTGCCGTAAAGAAGGCGGGGGTCCCTCTTCCCCAGGGTTCCATTCTAGGGCTACATTTTCAACTTGTGAGGAACAGGTTGCCAGCTTTTATCATCTCCCTCTGTCCCATGCTGCAGAAACTTTATTCCAGGCAAGAAAGAGTAGCTGAGAGGACCAGTTCTCTCTTCCTTCATAAGCCCCACTCATAAAATAGACACTACCCAGGTATGGCAGGCTGATCAAAAGGCAGTGACCCAAACGTTTCTGCCCAGCTCATTTTATAGGTCAGAGATTTCACCCTGGGAGCTGGGAGACTAAGGAACACTGCTCCATGCTCCCAGGGATTGCCCAGAACATACCTGTCAGCAGAGGTGTCGCTCTGTGAGAATCAGGCCACTGTCTCTGTCTTCAGCTCCTGTGCAGTGCCATAGAGGTTCTGCCCTAGGGAGAGGCAGGCCTTAAAGACAAAGAGCTTTATAGCTCTCCCTGAGGAAAAAGACTTTGTGGGAACAGAGGGTGGAGAATTCCATGTCAAAGGACATTGCTGAAAAGAACAGAGATTTTGGTGAAAGTAATTAAAAGGACTCTCAAAACTCCTTGATACAAATAGAAAAAAGCAAAATGATAAAGCAAGCAGAAGTTTCATAGGGAGAACCAAGAAAAGAGACCCCCAAGAAGAGCTCTCCTGGGATCACAGTCAACCCTGCTGGTAACGAGTGCTGTGTGCAAGCTCTGTGCAACACTCACTCAGGAGCAATCAGAGCAGGGAGTGGGGCAAACTTGAAAATGTTCCCCAAGCAGCATACAGATCAATCAACAAAGGATAGAAGTCTCACTGGCTCTAGGACCTTAAGCACAACCTCTGACCAACCACTAATTGTATATTAAGCTACACTTACTGACTAAGGCAACTCCTGGGATGCCAGGCTTAAAAATAAAATCACATGCACCCTTAATAGGGTGGAAGACTGTGTGCATGCCTGAGACTGTACCTTTTCAGAAGTTATCAGAAAGGCAAAATAGAAGCTACCAAATCCTGGTTGAGCATGGGGCAAAAACACGAACTCCTTGAATTGTCATAACAGCCTCCAAGCCACATGTACATGCAAAGGTGAAGTGCAAAAATCTAACTGGCCAAAGAAGGCTTAAGTGCAATCTTCAAACAATAAGAGGCTTATGCAGTCCCTATGGCAACCCTTAGGTAGACAGGCTACAAGATAAAAACAAGAATATCTGACAGGGACATCAGAGGCTGCACACTGAGGGAAAGTAGATGCCACAGAGTCAGATCAGTCAATTAATTAAATAAATTAATGTTAAATAAATAAATAAATGACTAAACAGACAGCGGCTCCCATGAGGGAGGGTATTAGTATCCAGAAATTGCTACAGCACATTTAAAGTTTCTAATTTTCAGCCAAAAATCATGAGATATGCAAAGAGATAGGAAAAGATGATCCATATGCAAGAAAAAAAAAATCAGGCAACTGAAACTGGTTTTTAAGGGGTCCAAATGCGGAACTTAGCAGGCAAAGACTTCAAAGCCTCCATAATAAGTGTATGCAAAGAACAAAAGGAAACTATGTACACATAAATAATTAAAGGAAGGTGTGAGGACAATGTTTCATCAAATAGAAAATACCAATAGAGAAATGTAAAGTATTTTATTTTATTTATTTATTTCTTAAGATGCTATGACTGATTTGCTTGTATTGTTTTGTTTTGTTTTTTCACACACACACACACACACACACACACACACTGTATTTTATCTTTACAAGAGATAAATAAACTGACACCAAGCATTGTAAATGGATGACCACAACAAAAGCAACAATGATTGCAATTACCAAACACGAAACACACTCATACTATGGCATAATATTGACATTCAGTTCAGTAATCCTCCACTGTAACAGCTCCTTCACTTTGCAGTGAAAATTGATTTGTATATTTTTTGCCTCTGAGACCTTGTGGGATTTTTTTTTTATTCAAACAGAAAGTCACAAAAATTATAATCATCCTCATCAGTTCACTCAGTCCCATGTAATTAATTTTTTTTTCATCTTGATCTTTTGTTAGCACTTTTATGAATTCAGGAGGGGGCGATTAGAGTTCTGAAAATGCTTATTCATTCAGTTCAGCAGTATAGTCAGTTACCAGAAACCTGTACTTGTCAGAGTCTTTTCCATGAATTCTTTGAAGATGAAACCCTTTTATAGGAACAGTTTTGCAAAAGCATCAGAGTACACCCTGTAAAGTATTTTAAAAAGCCAAATGCAAATTCTGGAGTTGAAAAATAAAATGGCCAAAATAAATATTTTCTAGAGGGGCTCAACAATAGATTTGAGCTGACAAAAGAAAAAATTGGCAAATTTGAAGATAAATCAGTAGAGATTATGGAATATGAATGTGAAGAGAAAAATAATGAAGGAAAATGAACAGATCCTTAGAGAAATGTTGAATACCATTAAGTGTACCAACATATGAATAACGGAAGTACCAGAGGGAGGAAAAAGAAAGGGGCAGAAATAATAGATGCTGCCATGAAATAAAGCAATAATGGCTGAGAACTTCTCAAATTTGATGGAAAACATTAGTCTACACATCCAAGAACTTCAAATAGAATAAATGCAAAATATCCATATGTATACAAATCACACACAAAATGCTGAAAGAGAATCTTGAAATTAGCAAGAGAAAAAACAACTTCTCAAGTGTAAGAAAACACTGATAAGATTAATAGTTGCCTACACATCGGAAACAATGGATGAGAGAATTCAGTGGGATGACGGGTTAGAAATGCTGTAAGTTAAAAACAGCCAGCAAAGCATCTTATAAATAGCAAAACTATCTTTCTAAAATGAAAGTGAAATTAAAACATTCCCAGATAACAAAAGCTGAAAAAATTCACTCTTGTACAGCTAGTGGATCGGCATACAAGAAATACTAAAGGAAGTTTTTTAGGCGGAAAATGAGTAACAATGGACGTTAAATCTAAGCCATACATACCAAAAAGAATTCCAGTAAAGGCAATTAAGCAGGTTGTGTAAAAGAACATATAATTACAGATTTCCCTTTTTCTTCTTTTATCTGATTTAAGGAGAAATTTTGGAAAACATATTATTTCATTATATTTTTGTACATACAGAAATGTAATATATTTGACAATATCAGCACAAAGCAGGCAGGTGGAAAAAGAGTTGTGCTGGAGCAAGAAAACGACACAAAATGGTAAGTAAAATCCACAAAAATAAATGACACGAATCATAAATGGTAAATAAGAAGGTTAAGATAACAAACTCTATAAATGTGTACTTATTCAACTTTCTTCTCTCAGCTTCTTTAAGGCATAAGATTACATAAAATAATAATTATAACAATGTATTGTTGAGTTTGTAACATATAATGACCTAATATGTAAAACAATAAAAGCACAATAAAAGGGGTAGGGAATGGAGTTATATAGGAGTAAATTTTCTTTATTTTGCTAGAATTGACTTAGTATAAATCTGAAGGAGATTTTACAAGTTAATATGTATATTGAAAACTTTAAATCAAACAAAGTAAACACTTAAAAATACACAATTAAAAATTCTTAAAGGAATACAAATGTTACACTAGAAAATATTCACTTAATACAAAAGAAGACAGTAAAGGAGTAATAGAGGAATAAGAAAGACATGAGACATTGAGAGAACAAAAACCAAAATGGCAGGTGTAAATTCAACCATATCAATAATAATGTTAAAATGTGATGGGTTTGTGCTGGAACAACTGGAGATTCACATGCAAAAAAAAGAAAAAAAAAAGAAGAAATCTAGGCATAGACATAGACCTAACACCCTTCACAAAATTAACTCAAAATGAATCTCAGACCTAAATGTAAAACACACAATTATAAAACTCCTACATAAAGAGATAACATAGGAAAAAAAACTTAGACAACTTTGGGTAGAGCAATGACTTTTTAGATATATACCACCAATAGCACAATCTCTGAAAGTAATAACTGATAAGCTGAACTTCCTTAAAATTAAAAATTTTTGCTCTGTGAGTATGAAGGAAATTAAAACTCATTATTAAAGTGATCTGTGAAAACATTGTTGCTGGAAATTGAGTGGACTGGAGGCCTTTCTTCTAGAAAACAAGGACTTGTCAGGCCTATATTAGGTTCTGAACCTTAATGCCATATATTTGTACTTATGAAAAGTTGTTTCAATGAAAAGTACATTAGTAGTAAGAACTTCTGGTCTAGTTGGGAGTTCTTCCATTTGAAAAATGTGATATTTGCATGGAACTGTTTGAATCTTTTTGTTTTCTCAGTTTACCCTCCACTGGATAGGATTGAAGCTAGAATTTTCCCCTCCAATAAAGGAATGAAAAGTGAACATGTTATTTGTAGATTGATGTTTAGTACTAGAGCAAAAGTTGAAATATTAGAATACATTATAAGCCTAATCCTTGGTAGTCTTATAAAAATATACCTATTTTACCTATCTTTTGAACCTATAATCACATTGGTTTTCAAGGTATTTATATTTTTTTCCTCTTTTCAGAGCTGCTTCTATGGGGCTGCCTTTTTTTTTTTTTTTTTTTTTTTAAGATAAATGGAGGTGTCATTCACAAAAGGCTGCATTTTTTGTTAAGATTTCTTACAACTATGGCTGGGTGTTGTACTCTGTTCTCCCCAAATGGGCCATTTTATCTTTATCATGACTTTAGAGTTCCTCTAGAGTCACTTCTAAAGTCATGTGGTCTTTAACTTTGCAGACGATTTTGCATCTGAGTGCTAATTCAGATTTAAGTTTGAGTCTTCGCATATCACTCCATGAATGTTGACGATGGAAGGAATACCTTTCCTGTAGTTTCAGTTCTAGACTGAAAGCCTGGGGGAAGAAACTTCATTTTCTTTTCTGCACAAATCAGAAAAACAGCTACTGTGCAGTTTCCTTGTTGACCTCAGCGATGTACTGGACTGGTAGTAGTGTTAATTCAGATTCAAGAAATTATCTGAATCTTGGTTTGAGTAAACTTATTATCTACATGCAATACTAACTAGATTGGATAGCTTTTACATTTTCACACATACACATAGGCTCTCCCCACCCTCATCAACATCCATTAGTTATCGAACTTTGGGAACTGGCATTGAAACGTTACAACAATGTTTTGTTGCACAAATTTTATAAACTTTTACAGTGCAATATATGTTATTTTTCAGAGACAAACCAAAGTTTAATTTCTCAAGGTTCACGCTGTTTGCTTTAGCAACACTTGATGGTGGATTTTTTATATACATTTGTAATAGATGAAAAATAAACCAGATTGCAAATGCTTTTTCTTTCTTTTTTAAAGCAAACCATGTACCAAGTTTTTTGGTCTGAATAATGTAGGGTAAGCTAAATTGCATTCTATTAACTAATATGAGTGTATTTCTGTAAGTATAGTTATGTTGAAATAAAGTTTTAAAAAGAAAAAAAATTTTTTTTGCTCTGTGAAAAATCATGTCAAGAGAATGAGAAGACAAACCACAGACTGGGTGAAAATATTTGCAAGACACATCTGATAAAGGACTGTTATCTAAAACATATATAAAGAACTCTTAAAACTCAACAGTCAGAAAACAAACTGGTTAAAAATGGGTCAAAGACCTTAACAGACATCTCACCAGAGAAAATATACAGATGACAAATAAGAGTATGAAAAGATGCTCCAAGTCATATGTCATCAAGGAAATGCTGATTAAAACAATAATTAGATACCATCACATACCATTTAGAATGGCCAAAATCTGGGACAATTACAATACTAAATGCTGACAAGGATGTGGAGCAACAAGAACTCTAATACATTACTGCTAGGGATGCAAAATAGTGTGCCTATTTTGGAAGACAGTTTGGTAATTTCTCACAAAACGAAATGTATTCTTACCATACTATCCAGGAATCCCGCTCCTTTATATTCATTCAAAAGGGTTACAAACTTACATCCACACAAAAACCAGCACATGAATGACTACGGCAGCTTTATTCATAATTGCCCAAACGTGGAAGCAACCAAGATTCTTCAGTATGTGAGTGGATAGACTGTGGTACATCCATACAGTGGAATGTTATTCACTGCTAAAAAAAAAAAGGAGCTATCAAACCATGAAAAGACATGGAAGAACTTTTTTCATATTACTTAGTGAGAAAAGCCAATTAGAAAAGGTTACATACTGTATGATAACAGCTGTATGACATTCTGGAAAAGGTAAAACTGTGAAGACAATAAAAGATAGGGGTTGTCAGGAGTTTGTGATGGGGTCAAGGAGGGGATGAATAAGTGGAGCACAGAAGATTTTTAGTGCAGTGAAAATGATGGAAACGTGACATTACACATTTATTCAAACCCATGGAATGTACACCACCAAGAGTGAACCCTAATGTAAACTATGGACTTTGGGTGATTATTATGTGTCAATGTAGGTTCACAGTTATAAAAAATGTACCCCTGTAGTGTGGGATGCTGATAGTGGGGAGAGGCTATGCATCTGTGGGGACAGGATATATATGGCAAGTCTCTGTACCATTGCCTCAATTTTGCTGAAAGCCTAAGTCTGCTCTAAAAAAATAAAGAGTTGCAAAAAATGTGAATGAATTAAAAACCCAATCAAAAGGCAGAAGTTAGAGATTGGATGACAAGACATGATCCAAACATAGGCTGTCTACAGGAGACATAGTTTAGATTCAAAGATACAGATAGATTGAAAAGAAAAGAATAGAAAAATATATACCATACAAACAGCAACCATAAGGGAGCTGGAGTGGCTATACTAATATCAGACAAAATAAACTTTAAAACAAACAAAGGAGGAAGAGTGATATTTCATAATGATAAAAGGTTAAGTCCATAAGGAAGATGTAGCAATTATAAACATGTATGCAACTAAAACCAGAGTCTCAAAAATACGTGAAGAAAAACTGATAAAACTGAAGGAAGAAATAGACAATTCAAAAATAATAGTTGGAGACCTCCATACCTCACTTTCTATGATAGATAAAACAATAAAGCAGAAGAATGCAAGGTTGGTTTAACATACAGAAATCAATCAATATGATACATGATATTAATAGAATTAAGGGTATTCCTCCATGGAATCTAGAACCCAGAATTTAATTAGAATCAATATTTACATGACCAAGTTTTGAAAATGAAGTGTTCTGCTCAAGTTATAATGGTACAAAGATTTTCCCCACTCTGTGATTCTCATCCAGCAATATTTAAAATTAAAATCAATATTTAAGGATTCATTTTCCCTCAGAATGGTGCTCTACCACTTATCAAATATCCTTTCATTCTCCTCATAAGTATTTTCTAAATTCACAAGTGGATGAGAAAAGTTGGCTTAGAAATACAAGCCCTACAGTTTCCTGAAATTTCCAGCATACTTTATGTTGTAGAGGTGGAGTATTTCTTGTTGTAGTGCTGCATTCAGATTAAAAGTCAGAAAAGGCCTTACGTTTTGTTTTCCATGAGTCCCACAGAGTCTGGCCTCTTAGCCATACAGATCTCAAAATCTGATAGGCAGCTTATGCCATAGCAGTTATTCAGTAATACCTTGTTTTTTTTTTTAATTGATTGTCAAGGGTTGATTAGGCCCTGTGAACACCTATGTCAGTCAGCCTTTCCAGTGACTGACTTACTCCAAGGAATGAATTTAATAAGCTACACTGAAAAAAAATTTTTTTTTCTATTAGGGATATCTACCTCAGAAATGGAGATTTAACTGAAGCTAAAACTTATACTAATGTATTAAATATACTAATGGGGCTGTACTGAAAAGTACAGAGAATTGGAAAAGGCACACCTGCCTAAAGAAGCAAATCTGCTAGAGCCTTATCTTGGCTGGTAGGAACTTTCTCCTTAGGTGAGTACAAAGCAGTACTCTATTTTGCAAACTATCTCCTTTTCTTCTGATTCAATATTTGTATTTGGTTGGTATATTAAATGAGCCTGCAGTTTACTCTAATCGTTACTTTGTATTAATATGATGAAGCTGTTAATAGTCTCTGTTAGGGGTACTGTTTTACTTAGACATTTCCTCAACTAAGGAGCCTAGGAGAGACTGTTGTAAACACCTGGTGTTTTTGTCACTCAGCATTATTTCATGCCCCTCTTTTGTTTTTGTTTTTATTTGAAGGACAGATGAGTAAAATAGACTACAACTTTCCTCTGGGGAATTATTATTTTCTAGTCTCTTGATAGGTGATGGTGGTGAGATTGACTCCACTCTTAACTCCATTCTCTATTTTGGGAGTAGAATTTGGTTAAGCCACTGATTTATCCTAACCTTCAGCCACCGTGATTGGATTATTATCCAACTAGAGATTATGAGATGCCAGAGAACATTTGCTGAGATTGGTGGGAGGAAAATGGCTTTTTCTTCCCCTGGTAGAGCATGGTATGAAGAATTGAAGCCAACACCTGCTGAAGCCATGCTCCCTACCCTAAGGGGAGAACCTAAAACTGCCAGAGACCAATTTTGAAGCTTCGGGATAATATTATTGTAGAGTACAGAACAGAGAGATGGAGAAGAAACGGCCTTTGTTCATACCATTTGAGTCATTGGATCAAGCCTCATCTGAAATCAAATATAGTATATATATCTGAACTGTTAAATTATTAATGAATAGATTTAATTTATATGTAAGTATGTTTAATTTAGATTCTCTGTCACTTGCTGATGACACAGCTGAAGAAATGTTACTCAACTGATAAAGAAATGAAAGCTCATTCATCAAAACTTTTTTTTCTTTGTTAATACACATAATGTAATATTTGACCATCGGGCTCTCCTGGTGGCACAGTGGTTGGGAGTCCGCCTGCTGATGCAGGGGACACGGGTTCGTGCCCCGGTCCGGGAAGATCCCACATGCCGCGGAGCGGCTGGGCCCATGAGCCATGGCCGCTGAGTCTGCGCATCCGGAGCCTGTGCTCCGCAATGGGAGAGGCCACAACAGTGAGAGGCCCGCGTACAGCAAAATAAATAAATAAATAAATATTTGACCATCAGGAAAACTTATCACTTACAAAGTTAGGTGTGTGCGTTTTCAATCAGTGGTATGATTCTTGTGATTGGGAAGCACAAACAGGTGAAGAGTCTCACGTGGGTTGGGGGGTGATCCTTGTAACAAACAGATGCTTGGTTCCAAACTTTAGACCACAGAGAAAATACTGCTTTGGAGTCCAGTGTTTTTTGATGCTGTACTTAACCGTTTGTTTTACACTATGAATTTCTTGGATACTGTGCGAGCCTATTTTAGAGGTTTAAGTTATGGTGCTCACAAACTCCCTCAGTGTCCTTAAAAGGACAAGAAATATTCGCATACTGCTTCTCTTTGTTCACATTTGGACACTCCTTAATAGAGGGTCAACAATGGCAGCTGTGTAAAATTTCCCCAAATTACTATAATTTCCTCTGGCCTTTGCACTTCAAATGAGCGAGGAGGAATTCTTTAAAAAAAATTTTTTTAGACAAATGCTATACTTATGTTCCATAATAAACACTGAGTTATAATCTATCGTTTCCCCAATAAATTCTACCATTACCTATGTTGGACTTCCTGTGACATCTACCCTTACCAAGCAAGTTCTGTTCCACCTTTATCTCCACTTTGGAAGACTGGCTCTTTGTTTTGTTCCTTCCCTGTGGTACACCATTTAAAAAGGTCAATTTTAGGAACTCTTTTAGTTGAATATTTTTCCTTTTGTTCCTATTTTAAAAGACTGCAAGTTTGCATCTAATTTTTCAAAGAATAAGTATTTTTGTCATTTCAAATCTGGTTGCCTGAACCAGGTTTTAAGTCTTGGGCTATATATGCACAGTTTAAAGAGAAAAAGTCTTGAAAATATTCATTTGATTTTATCAAAGTGAAAGTCTGGCCTAGAAGTTCAAGACTTCCAAATATGTCCAGTTAGTGGATCGAATTACCTGGATCATCTCTCTCTTTATTAAGTCCCTCTTTTCTTCTCTCTCCTCATTTTTTCGTACCTAAAAATATGGATTTGGCTCTGAGCTTCCACAGTAAATATTCCCTCAAATGTTAGCAATCTTAAACATGGAATCCAGTCTCTAATCTTATTTTTCATGGCACCTCTACTGCACTTTACAACTGCCTTTATTTTTCAATAAAACCTTTAGAATGCAGAATCCTAGGCTTTGTTCTTTCTCCTCAAATCCTAAATGCAGGTGTTTCAAATAGTTCCCTCTTTAATCTTGATCTCTCTATTTCCTTTTCTTTTGTTCATTATCCACTTCCAAGACTTCAAAAGTCAACTCTGTGTGTAACTTCAAAACCTATGTTCATCAGATCCAATTACTGTGCTGAAATTCCATATGTTCATTGTCTGCTTAACATCCCCATTTGAGGCCTCTAAATTATTTCAAATTCAACTGATCCTATTATATTTCACCCTAAATAAGAACTTCCTCCTCAGACTGAACAACTAAGAGTTAGTACTTACTTAGACTTTCCATTTATTTTTAAAGTTAACATCCATTCAATCAGCAAATTCTCCATATTACATATTTAGCCTTTTCTTTCTATTTCCCTCATACAATTCGGGAACAGGTCTTAATTACCTCTTGACTGATCCCTTGCAAGAGTTTCCTCCCTAGGCCCCTCATATCCAGTCTCTCCTTTTTCGTGTACACCAAAAGGTAAATCTCTTTAAAGCATAGCTCTGTCCTTTTCAGATCTTCATTCAAACTCTATCCTTATAAACTAATACAATCACAATTTCCTAACATGGCCTTTAATCACCTCTACTACTTTTTCAAATTTACTGCTTGCTATTCCTCCACCTAAAGAGTGAGGATGCTTCACCTTTCATTGCCTCCTCAGTCCTTGCAAATCCTTATACCTAGAATAATTTTGTGCCATCTCTACCCATGAGAGTTCAACTATAATGCTATGGAAACATCCAAGCCTTCAGAATCTCTTCTTTCCC
>NW_006781997.1:913053-941257 GCF_000442215.2 Lipotes vexillifer | reverse complement strand
CCCTACTTACCATGTTTCTCTGACCTCTCACTGGAAGTATTCTTTATCTTTTTGACTTTTCTAAGTCAAAAATTTTTTCATTATTTAAAAAAAATTTTATTATTAATGTGTTTTCAAAATTAATTTATGCATATCAATAAAATTATTTTGAAATATGTATAATCACTAAGTAACAACAGCCTCCCATCTAAGTCCTAATGCAAAAATTGAGGTTTTCTGGTTCCCTCTATTGTTTTGGTTTTTTTTGGTTTTTTTTGCGGTACACGGGCCTCTCATTGTCGTGGCCTCTCCCGTTGCGGAGCACAGACTATGGACGCGAGGCTCAGCGGCCGTGGCTCACGGGCCCAGCCGCTCCGCGGAGCGTGGGATCTTCCCGGACCGGGGCACAAACCTCTGTCCCCTGCATCAGCAGGCGGACTCTCAACCACTGTGCTACCAGGGAAGCGCTGTTTTCTGTTTTTTTTTTTAAACATCTTTATTGGAGTATAATTGCTTTACAATGGTGTATTAGTTTCTGCTTTCAGCTATACATACACATATATCCCCATATCTCCTCCCTCTTGTGTTTCTCTCCCACTCTCCCTATCCCACTCCTCTAGGTGGTCACAAAGCATCGAGCTGATCTCCCTGTGCTATGCGGCTGCTTCCCACTAGCTATCTATTTTACATTTGGTAGTAATATATAAGTCCATGCCACTCTCTCACTTCGTCCCAGCTTACCCTTCCCCCTCCCCATGTCCTCAAGTCCATTCTCTACGTCTGCATCTTTATTCCTGTCCTGCGCATATGCTCTTCAGAACTTTTGTTTTTTTTTAGATTCCATAAATATGTGTTAGCATATGGTATTTGTTTTTCTCTTTCTGACTTACTTCACTCTGTATGACAGTCTCTAGGTCCATCCACCTCTCTACAAATAACTCAATTTCTTTTTATGGCTGAGTAATATTCCATTGTATATATGTGCCACATCTTCTTTATCCATTCATCTATTGATGGACACTTAGGTTGCTTCCATGTCCTGGCTATTGTAAATAGAGCTGCAATGAACATTGTGGTACATGACTCTTTTGAATTATGGTTTTCTCATGGTATATGCTGAGGAGTGGGAATGCTGGGTCATATGGTACTTCTATTTGTAGTTTTTAAAGGAACCTCAATACTGTTCTCCATAGTGGCTGTACCAATTCACATTCCCACTAACAATGCAAGAGGGTTCCCTTTCTCCACACCCACTCCAGCATTTATTGTTGGTAGATTTTTTTGATGATGGCCATTCTGACTTGTGTGAGGTGATACCTCATTGCAGTTTTGATTTGCATTTCTCTGATGATTAGTGATGCTGAGCATCCTTTCATGTGCTTATTGGCAATATGTATATTCTTTGGAGAAATGTCTATTTAGGTCTTCTGCCCATTTTTGATTGGGTTGTTTTTGTTTTCATATTGAGCTGCATGAGCTGCTTGTAAACTTTAGTGATTAATCCTTTGTCAGTTGCTTTGTTTGCAAATATTTTCTCACATTCTGAGGATTGTCTTTTCATCTTGTTTATGGTTTCCTTTGCTATGCAAAAGCTTTGAAGTTTCATTAGGTCCCATTTGTTTATTTTTGGTTTTATTTCCATGACTCTAGGAGGTGGATCATAAAAGATCTTGCTGTGATTTATGTCAAAGAGTGTGTTCTTCCTATGTTTTCCTCTAAGAGTTTTATAGTGTCCAGTCTTACATTTAGGTCTCTAATCCATTTTGAGTTTATTTTTGTGTATGGTGTTAGGGAGTGTTCTAATTACATTCTTTTACATGCAGCTGTCCAGGTTTCCCAGTTATTGAAGAGACTATCTTTTCTCCATTGTATATCCTTGCCTCCTTTGTCATAGATTAGTTGACCATAGATGTGTGGGTTTATCTCTGGACTTTCTATCCTGTTCCATTGATCTATATTTCTGTTTTTGTGCCTGTACCATACTGTCTTGATTACTGTAGCTTTGTAGTATAGTCTGAAGTCCAGGAGCCTGATTCCTCCAGCTCCATTTTTCTTTCTCAAGATTGCTTTAAGAAGTTGTATTTTCATTATTTTTAAAGCTATTACTTTTAATTAAGATTACTATTTTAAAAACTTATTATTTAAATTTTAGATTGTTATTATTTATGGTGCCTTATTGTCAAAGAAGCCATAAGTTCCCCCAAGAAGTGATAATTCATATTTTTCATTTTTTTCTATTCTCTATAGTGCCTAGTGAAGGAGCTAAATAAGTACTAAAGTAAATTTTTGAATTTATTACCAATTCCGTGCAAACTTAATGAGGTGTTGAAACAGCTCTCAACACTTTAAACTTTTAATATTTTTACAAGCAATTAACTTCTCTAAGTGGGAGAAAGAATTTTCTTCTCACTGAGCTATCTATAATAAAACTCTGTGTAAAATCAGACTGGATTAGTGAAAAAAAAAGTAAGATGGTTCCAAATAAAAAACGTGACTGAAGACTTAAATATTGTCTTACTATCCTTTGCCTTTTTGTAATAGCTAGAGCTGGATTCAAGACTGAGCCTCCTACTGAGCCGTTTGGGTGGCATTTTGTGGCCAGATTACATCATCTTTTAAACCTGTATTCTTATTTGTAAAGGGAGACTAATAGTCTGTACTGATGTTGTTAAGAATAAACACAACAGTACATGTAAAGAAGTGATACAGAGACCAAGCTAAATACACAGTAGCTACTACTGACATTATCATCCATGATGGACTGCTTTCTCTTAACTAAACCTTACATCCCCTTCTATTAAGTGGGATCTCTGAAACGTTAGATGACTCCTTGGGCACGGTTGCTTCTCCCAGTTTTATCATGCATTGCATTCCCCTCTTTTCTCAAATTTCTGATATTCTACCTTGCTTAGAAGATCATAAAATCTGTCATGACATCTCCTTATTAAATTGTTGCAAATGAATAGAAAAGTTGACAGTACTTTTTTACTTATTGTGATTCAAAACTGTTCCATTTGTATATCACAGTCCCACAGATGGGGGCTTTATATTTTATTAACTTCTAATAATATAAATGTTTTGATCTATTCCTCTATCTTATTACCATATAAATGATAGAGTGTTGTCTAAATTAGAAACAGGTTGAGTGCACATTTTGAAGAGGGAATCTTCATAAACTTCTATAACACATGGTCAGTGCAGCAGAGGTATCAATACACATGTCCCATTGCCATTATCAGTCATTCCTGATATCTGTCTAGTGCCGTACAGTTTACACAACACCATCATCACATCATCAGCTTTGAGTTTTGCAAAATTCAGTTAGGAAGGCAGGGCAGGTATCATCATTTCAATACTGCATTATAAATGGGAAAACTGAGGCTTGCAAAAATTAATTTGCATGAAGTCACATGGTTTATAATGGAGAGCAGCATTCAGAGACTAGTCTCCTGACTTCTAAATCAAGGACAGTTTCATAATCTCCCTAATTTGTAATGTCCTTGAACGATATGATAAAATTAATCATGCTTGCCAGACAGCAGAATTTTAAGACAAATTAGGTATCCTTCTAAACATTTAGGAATCTTGTTCTTGCTAATTAATACAGTGAGGAATTCTTTTCATGTTATTGTCCATATTTTATGGTTAAGTATGAGTTCACAGCATTCCTATCTTGATATAAAACCCTTCTGACTTTCAGAAACTTTGTGCCTTCTCTTTCCTTCTCTCATTTCTTTGACATGTAAACTGGTTGCAGCTAAGTGAGTCAGTAAATAAGGGAATTAAAAAATATATACATATATATATTTGATGTATATGTACTTTTCACAAAACAAACAAAAAAACAACAGGTGCTGATAAAAGGTACCACTGTTTACCCTCATTCAAAAAACACTGGTGACATTTATGGAATATAGCAAGAACATTGATAGGAATTCCCTATACTAATCACATAGATAGGAAGACATTTAAATATTATTATCACTGCTCAGTATTACAATAGTCCATGAAAGACAGTGTTCTTTGTCCAGGAAGACAACATTATCTGATTAACAGAAATGGGTGATAGCATTTCTATTTTAGGTATTAGACTCTCCCACTTGTAAATGCGATTCTGTTCTTTTATTTTTTTCCTCCTAACAATGGATTTTTTTCTTCTAATAATTGATTTTTATATCTCAGAATAATTCAAGGTTATTTAATTTTGAACATAAAAATATTGTCATCAATACTTTTGTTATAACACAAACATCATCTTGAATTACCTCAGTTTTCCCATTAGTAAAATGGGAACAATAAAATCTTATAAAAGTTTTGTGAAGCATAATCATATACACCTGGTACATGATAAATATTCAATGCATGCTTGTTATATTGGTGGTAGTATTGTCCCTCCACCACTTCAATATTAAACACATGGTGTATTTGATTGCAAAAATGGCCATAATTCTCCACCCCTCCCTATATTCATGCCCTTTGCAATGTGGCTTTATGGCATCTCCTCAGCTGGCCCTGTTACTTGCTTTTAGAAATAGAATGCAGCAGAGATGCCACTTGCCTTATACAGTTTCACATTGTTTCTAGGGACCTCTGCCTCCAGCATATAATCAAGCCCAGGCAAACTAACGGTAACGGCGAAAAAAAAAAAAAAAAAAAAAAAAAAATCATGTGACCTAATGATGACTGAGAGAACTTTTTCATTTGGGTTGCCCAAAGTGGCTTAGGTAGCTGCTTTCCTGACATTCAATGATGTGACCATGTGAATGAGTACAACTGGCATGTGTTTATTTTGAGTACACAGAGCATACTGATGTAAAATGGATATGGTTTTATCTTTTTCATAAGGAATTGAGGCAATAAGCAATACAAACAATAAAAATCACTTTAGTATTGTAATTAATATAAGTAATTGATATTATATTATAATATAATATTAATATAGAAGTAATTAATTTAGAATTAAGAAGCACTAATTACTCTTGAAGCTAAGTGTTATCTTATGAAGGTTTACCTTGTATGAATAAATTCTGAAAATACTTAATTACCTTTTATGTAGAAACCTTAATTTAATCTGATATGAAATTGTTTATTATTTTTCCTCAGATCTAAATGAGAATTTTAATTCATTGCATTATGTTAGCCAAGTACACCTGCTCAGTGCTCTTTCTGTAACAATAAATAAAAAACTGAAAAATTAGATGCATTTACTCTTGATAAATTTGACAGTAGCCCTTTTAAATCCTTTTTTTGCATTTAATAAGACTGAAATAAAATTTATTTTGGTGTTTCTTTGAAAAATATTCTGGGGAAAAATACAAGTAAGTTTAATTAGCACCTCTTACAACACAAAAAGGACACTGACATTTAAAAACATGTTTTATAGTCATCCCTTAGAATGAGATAAAGTAAATGAACACTATTAGAATAGAAGGATGGAAACTGAGTGGAAAACCAATTTAACTCTGACAAACACCTGGAAAACCTAAACATTTTGTTTATTAAATTTCCAGATGAAATTGTTTTTTTCTTTGCATGTTCAACATATATAGCATTTCCTATCCTAAACAAACATGCTTCCTAATTTAGCATAAATTTCCTCATACTAATGAAGTAACTTTATATATTATTTGTTTATTATTCAATGGCACAGTGTTATCCACCTTGTTTTCCCACTAGAAACGTATGTATGACATCCGGATACTGTCAGGGAATACTTTTTAGCCGAGGTTCCCATGGTCTGCATTAGCTATTGTTTGAAACACAATAAACTGGCAGGGAGTGAATCTATAATAAAACCAGGAACAGTTGCTTGGCACCTGGAAACACATGATGTGATACAATTACTAACTATTTTGTAGGGCAAACTGTCACTCTTATATAAACCTTATAACTGTTAGTGACTAACACAGATATACTCTACTTCTAACTCAATTTTCTTTAGTGATAAGAGCCAGACAGAGTTACCTCTCACTGAGAACCAAACATTTCTGTATTGTGCTTCAAGGGATTAAGAAACCATCTTCTGCTCTAATATTAAATGAAAAAAATATTTTGAGATACTAGTGACACTATACTTCTTTCTCTCTTTCATGAATATGAGCAGATAGAATGCACTTTCTTCTAAGGGAATCCATAGACAAAAACCAATTATGCTTAATAGGGAAACTATAGTATTATTATTAGTCTCTAATATTGACTTATGGTCAATAAAATATCTTTTAAAAAATTTTACAAGTTTTTTGTAACTAGGCTTTTCATCTTTATGATCACTGGCCAACTTCAAAGAAAAAAAAACCTGTTAGGATTAATAAATGATATTTGTAGGATTTGTAGAGGTGAACACTAGACCAAGTAAAATGTTTTCAGTTTCTATTGCCCCCAAATGCAGTTTTATATATTACTTCTCCCTTTCAAAGTAGAACAATTAAGTCTTAATTTTTAACGAAGCACCAAAACATTTTCATAGTCTTTTCTATTTCAGAATACGATTAGTTTGTAGTTTATCCACCTAAACCATTTAAATAGCTAACCAATTAGCAAAAATACCCCAGATTATATTTAACTATATTTAAATGGAGTTGAGTTTAATATTCAGACAGCTAAGTGGCCAAAATTGACTTTTAAAAAACTGTACAAAATAAGCATGTACAATTAGAGGGAAGGATCTTAGTAAATTAAGCAAAGTAATAAGAACAACATGAACTGTTAATAAGACAAGCAGCATCACAACTGAATCAAAATGGGAAAGAGAAATGGAAATTATCCTTGAAGGGTTTCAAGTCCACCATTAAGTTTACTTTTATTACTGGACAGTCAATGACTTCATTTTCAAAAGAATGGCTTTAATCCACAAAATATGAAGTTTTAATTTATAAATACAAGTACTTTATAGAAAACATGGAACTTAAGTTGAAAAAACTTTACAGTACTCTCAAAGCCTTCTCATTTCAGAACTGTGGTTTGTTTCCTAGTTTATTTCCTATCCACATCATGGACATTATGAGTCATTATATCTCCAAACTATGTTCTTTCCCCTCCTATGAATAAACTTTCCAGCATAAATCTGATTGACCTTCTCACTTTATGCCTTTCTTCCTTCCCTTTTTATTCTGACTTCAATTACTTAAAATATTTATTTTGAGTCTCTGGGTCATCCTGAATATGACTATAGACCATATGGGAAATAGCTTTCCCTTTTGTGTAAAGTGACTAACATAATCAGTTAGCAGATAACATAATACATATCTATCATCGTGCTTAATAATCAGAGACTTACAAATATTAGGTTGTGGTTAGACAAATGGATTCTGGAATCAGAATGCTTGGGTTCAAATCTCAGCTGTAATACTTACTAGGTGTGTGGTCTTGGGAAAGTTGGATGATCTGTCCAAGCTTTTATTTTCTTATCTGGTAAAAGGAAACAATGCGAACATTTAGCCTAAAGGAAATTAAGTATCAGAAAGGAAAGCTAAGACAGAAAAGTATATTATTGTGATAGGGAAGTATTAATTACGTTTGAAAACAAAGTAGTACAGTTAAATTATTTTAAAGTGTATTAAACTTATAATGTATGTGTATTACAAACCTGGGAATGAAAAAAATTAATGTATGACCCAAATATTTCTATTATATTTGTAAGCATGATTATCTGTGTTTCCTTTTTAAAGAATATCTTTGTAGCAAGAAGATGATACAATTTTAAAAATTAATATACAAATGTTTTGTATTAAAACTCATGAACAATGCAAATATGTAAATGGAATTTTAGCAATTTGTTTTCTGTATCTTTCTTATCTCTAGCATTCCTAAAATAAATTATCCCAGTCATATAAAAAACAGTGAATACCTTTATTTTTAAGTGATTATTTTCTCTAAGAAAAATTACACAGGTAATTTTTTCAATTTAAAAAAATGAAAATAAAGATAAACAAAACTGAGGAAATTACCACCAAAATTCCTAGCAATCTAAGATAATTACTCCTAAAAATGAAGTACATATACTTCCATTTGTATATGATTATATGTTTTATAAAAATGGGATCCAAATATACATTTTGTAGTCTTTTTTTTGAATTTTATTTTATTTATTTTTTATACAGCAGGTTCTTATTAACTATCAATTTTATACATATTAGTGTATATATGTCAATCCCAATCTCCCAATTCATCACACCACCAGCACCCCCCACACTTGCCCCCCTTGGTGCCCATATGTTTGTTCTCTGCATCTGTGCCCCAATTTCTGCCCTGCAAATCGGTTCGTCTGTCCCATTTTTCTAGGTTCCACATATATGCGTTGATATATGATATTTGTTTTTCTCTTTCTGACTCACTTCACTCTGTATGACAGTCTCTAGATCCATCCACATCTCTACAAATGACCCAATTTCATTCCTTTTTATGGTTGAGTAATATTCCATTGCATATATGTACTTCAACATCTTTATCCATTCATCTGTCAATGGGCATTTAGGTTGCTTCCATGTCCTGGCTATTGTAAATAGTGTTGCAATGAACATTGGGGTACATGTGTCTTTTTGAATTATGGTCTTCTCTGGGTATATGCCCAGTGCTGGGATTGCTGGGTCACATGGTAATTATATTTTTAGTTTTTTAAGGAACCTCCATACTGTTCTCCATAGTGGCTGTATCAATTTACATTCCCACCAGCAGTGGAAGAGGGTTCCCTTTCTCCACACCCTCTCCAGCATATGTTGTTTGTAGATTTTTTTGATGGTGGCCATTCTATCATTCTGGTGAAGTGATACCTCATTGCAGTTTTGATTTGCATTTCTCTAATGATTAGTGTGGTTGAGCAGCTTGTCATGTGCTTCTTCACTATCTGTATGTCTTCTTGGAGAAATGTCTATTTAGGATTTCTGCCCATTTTTGGATTGGTTTGTTTATTTTTTTAATATTGAGCTGCATGAGCTGTTTATATATTTTGGAGATTAATGTTTTGTCCATTGATTCATTTGCAAATATTTTCTCCCATTCTGAGGGCTGTCTTTTCGTCTTGTTTATGGTTTCCTTTTCTGCACAAAAGCTTTTAAGTTTCATTAGAGCCCATTTGTTTATTTTTATTTCCATTACTCTAGGAGGTGGATCATAAAAGATCTTGCTGTGATTTACATCAAAGAGTGTTCTTCCTATGTTTTCCTCTAAGAGTTTTATAGTGTCCAGTCTAACATTTAGGTCTCTAATCCATTTTGAGTTTATTTTTGTGTATGGTGTTAGGGAGTGTTCTAATTTCACTCTTTTACATGCAAATGTCCAGGTTTCCCAGTTATTGAAGAGACTATCTTTTCTCCATTGTATATCCTTGCCTCCTTTGTCATAGATTAGTTGACCATAGGTGTGTGGGTTTATCTCTGGGCTTTCTATCCTGTTCCATTGATCTATATTTCTGTTTTTGTGCCAGTACCATATTGTCTTGATTACTGTAGCTTTGTAGTATAGTCTGAAGTCAGGGAACCTGATTCCTCCAGCTCCATTTTTTTCCCTCGAGACCACTTTGGCTATTCGGGGTCTTTTGTGTCTCCATACAAATTTTAAGATTTTTAGTTCTAGTTCTGTAAAAAAATGCCATTGGTAATTTGATAAGGATTGCATCAAATCTGTAGATTGCTTTGGGTAGTATAGTCATTTTCACAATATTGATTCTTCCAGTCCAAGTACATGGTATATCTCTCCATCTGTGTGTATCATCTTTAATTTCTTTCATCAGTGTCATAGTTTTCTGCATACAGGTCTTTTGTCTCCCTAGGTAGGTTTATTCCTAGGTATTTTATTCTTTTTGTTGCAATGGTAAATGGGAGTGTTTCCTTAGTTTTTCATCATTAGTGTATAGGAATGCAAGAGATTTCTTTGCATTAATTTTGTATCTTGCAAGTTTACCAAATTCAGTGATTAGCTCTAGTAGTTTTCTGGTGGCATTTTTAGGATTCTCTATGTATAGTATCATGTCATCTGCAAACAGTGACAATTTTACTTCTTCTTTTCCAATTTGTATTCCTTTTATTTCTTTTTCTTCTCTGTTTGCTGTGGCTAGGACTTTCAAAACTATGTTGAATATTAGTGGTGAGAGTGGATATCCTTATCTCATTCCTGATCTTAGAGGAAATGCTTTCAGTTTTTCACCATTGAGAATGATGTTTGCTGTGGGTTTGTCGTATATGACCTTTATTATGTTGAGGTAGGTTCACTCTATGCCCACCTTCTGGAGTGTTTTTATCATAAATATGTGTTGAATTTTGTCAAAAGCTTTTTCTGCATTGATTGAGATGATCATCTGGCTTTTATTATTCAGGTTATTAATATGGTGTATCGCATTCCTGGTTCAGTCTTGGAAGGTTATACCTTTCTAAGAACTTGTCCATTTCTTCCAGGTTGTCCATTTTATTGGCATAGAGTTGCTTGTAGTAGTCTCTTAGGATGCTTTGTATTTCTGCTTTGTATTTCTCCTTTTTCATTTCTACTTTTAATGATTTGAGTCCTCTCCATCTTTTTCTTAATGAGTCTGGCTAATGGTTTATCAATTTTGTTCATCTTCTCAAAGAACCAGATTTAGTTTTATTGATCTTTGCTATTGTTTTATTTGTTTCTATTTCATTTATTTCTGCTCTGATCTTTATGATTTCTTTCCTTCTACTAAGTTTGGGTTTTGTTTGTTCTTCTTTCTCTCGTTCTTTTAGGTGTAAGGTTAGATTGTTTATTTGAGATGTTTATTATTTCTTGAGGTAGATTATATTGCTATAAACTCCCTCTTAGAGCTGCTTTTCCTGCATCCCATGAGTTTTGGATCATCATGTCTTCATTGTCATTTGTCTGTAAGTATTTTTTGATTTCCTCTTTGATTTCTTCAGTGATCCCTTGGTTATTTAGTAATGTATTGTTTAACCTCCATGTGTTTGTGCTTTTTACACTTTTTCCTTGTAATTGATTTCTAATCTCGTAATGTTTTGGTCAGAAACAATGCTGCATATGATTTCAATCTTCTTAAATTTACTGTGGCTTGATTTGTGACCCAAGATGCGGTCTGTCCTGGAGAATGTTCCATGCACACTTGAGAAGAAAGTGTAATCTGCTGTTTTTGGATGGAATGTCCTATAAATATCAATTAAATCTATGTGGTCTATTGAGTCATTTAAAGCTTGTGTTTCCTTATTCATTTTCTGTTTGGATGATCTGTCCATTGGTGTAAGTGAGGTGTTAAAGTCCCCCACTATTATTGTGTTACTTTCGTTTTCCTCTTTTATAGCTGTTAGCACTTGCCTTATGTATTGAGGTGCTCCTATGTTGGGTGCATATATATTTATAATTGTTATATCTTTTTCTTGGATTGATCCCTTTATTGATCACTAGAATTCAAAGTCTGATTCTGTAGGAAGTCCTTCTCCCGTTGCCAGACCCCCAGGCTGGGAAGCCTCTCTTGCGGCTCAGAACCTTCACTCCAGTGGGTGGACTTCTGTGGTATAAGTGTTCTCCAGTTTGTTTTGTCACCGGCTCAGCAGTTATGGGATTTGATTTTACTGTGATTGAGCCCCCTCCTACCATCTCATTGTAGTTTCTCCTTAGTCTTTGGATGTGGGGTATCTTTTTTGGTGAGTTCCAGTGTCTTCCTGTCGATGATTGTTCAGCAGTTATTTGTGATCACATTTTGTAGTCTTCATCAGTAATCTCTTTGCCTAGCTTAATGCTTGGCATATAGTAGAGGCTTAATAAATATTTTAGTTAATGAATAATTGAGTTCTAATAGCAAGCAGAGGAAGATTCTTTTAGAAATATCTGATCAAATTTCTAAAAAATATTTAGATTCTTACTGGAATCATTTAGTATATTTAGATCAATTTATTGCAGAAATGCATATTAACTACATTAAGCTTTGCATTCAAGGAACAAAACATATTTCTCCATTTATATATATCTTTTATATTTCACAGTGGATGTTTCAGTTTTTTTCAATTATATTTCAGTTACTTTTATTTTTTGATTGAATTTTCAAAATCAATTTCAGTATAATTCTCTGGAAATTTATCCAATAACAAGTATTGTTCCTTTGCTTTTCCATATAAATTTTAGAATAATCTTGCCTATTCTAAATAAGATAGCTGCAAAAAGTCCTGCTTGGAATTTTATAGAAATTGTATTGAACTTAAATATCAATTTAAGAATAATTGGCATTTTTACTATGTTGAGTCTTCTAATCCATGAACACAGTATCTTCCTCTGCTTATTTAGAACTTTGATTTCTTTTATCAGTGTTTTGTAGTTTTCAGCATACAGATTTTGTATATGTTTTGATTTGCACCTAAGTATTTCACTGCAATAATACTGTATTTTAAATTTTGTTCATTGCTGATATATAGAAATACAATAGATACTTTTGTGTTTATCTTGTTATCTTGTGACATTATTTATTAGTTCAAGGGATTTTTTTTTTTTTTTTTTGTAGATTCTTTGGGATTTTTCTACATAGACAATTACATCATTTTCAAATAGGGAAGTTTTGTTTCTTCCTTACTGATCTTTGTGCCTTTTATTTCTTCTTTTTGCATTGCACTTGTTACAACTTCTGGTATCTTATGTTGATTAAGGGTGATAAGAGAAAAAATCCTTGCTTTTTCCCCAATCTTTGGATGAAAGCATTCAATCTCTCACCATTGGCTCTAGGTTTTTGTAGAAGTCCTTTATCAAGCTGAAGAAATCCCCCTCTATTCCTATTTTTCTGAGAGTTTTCCATGAATGGGTCTTGAATTTTGTCAACAAAATTAACAATTTGTGTTATGCTTATTCCAGAATAAATGCAACCTGAGGAGGGAATAATACTTTAAAAATGTTTGTTGTAAGATTTAAAAATTACTCATTCAACCATTCATTTAATAAATAATTATTGAGTCCCTATCATGCACATGCCTATTAGGCACAGTTGTAATTCATATGTATAGTACACACCAATCTGCCTAGTGTTGAATTAGTGGCAAACACAGTTTTATAGTAATCCTGGTTAACACAGAACTGGCAAGGCAGCCTTTGGATTAAATTTCTTCTACCAAATTGTTGCAGGAAGGGGGACCCCTTCCAGGACCCGAGAGAGGGCTCTTGTCTAACTCTCAGAAATGAATCGTCCAAGGAGACACACGTGCTGACAAGGCAAGAGACTTTATTGGGAAGGGGTGTCTGGGTGGAGATCAGCAGGGTAATTGAACCCAGGAGAACTGCTCTGCCACGTGGCTCACAGTCTCGGGATTTATGATGATGGGATCAGTTTCTGGGTTGTCTCTGGCCAATCATTCTGACTCAGGGTCTGGTGGCACACGCAACCGCTCAGCCAAGATGAATTCCTGCAAGGAGGATTCTGGGAGGTTGGTAGGACATGTGGACTGGCATCTCCTCACTCCTTTTGACCTTTCCCATATTCTTCTGGTTGGTGGTGGCTTGTTGGTTCCATGTTCCTTAACAGGATCTCCTGTCATAAAATAACTCATGCAAATTGTTACTGTCTTTGCTGGGCCAGGGCAGGGCGGTTTCAGTGTTTCCCCTGCCAAAATGGACAGAGACATACAACTCTGTGGAAAAATCCGAGTCCCTTTTACTTGTAAATGCTTCTGTCTAGTTAGTTTAGTAACACTACCATTTTGTTTGTTCTAGAACAATTTCGTAGATTAAGATAACAGATATTTAAAAGGTTTTCTTTAGGATGCTCCAATATTCAGAAAATTTGAACAAAATATACTTGTAGTAGTCACTACAGTAGTATCAACCTATTTTATGAACGAGGCTCATTTCTAAACCTCTTACTACCAGATTATGATCTAGATGAGGGATCATTGGTCATATAAAGAAAAGCAAATGTGGACATTTAGAATGCAAACCTTAGCATTTCCCATTCTGGTAAGCTCAGTGGGTGACATTATCAGGCTTGAGCCAAAATGTGGGGACTTGCTTCCAAAGAACCTGACCCAAGATAAAGATAATAAAGGAGCAATTTTCTTTCACAATTGCTTTGGGTTTTTTGTTTGGTTGAAAAGACTAAGGAGCATTCCATCATTTGATTCAAACACATTTCTTGCAGAATCCTTTCCTTCCTCAGATGCAGAAAACAACCCTGCTTAAGTTAGTGCAATAAATCTAAGAAATAAAGGAACTATTGTCACCTCTTTGTCTGGTTGATAACAAAAGTCTGTGTGAAGCTCACATTCCAGAGGTGTATTCATTCAGTTCTACAGTGAGCACTTTTTTACAAGCACCAATTTCCTCTGAACTTAATGTTTCAACTAAATGAAGTTACTATTGACTCATTGTTTGTAAGTAGTCAAAAATGTGGCTTTTTCCTATTATCTTTAAAAGGTTTCGTTTATATTTCCATCTGTTTTAAATTACTTTCCCATCTAATATTTCTTCTGATATTCACAGAAGCCTTGTGAGATAAGTAAGGCAAGTGTTATTATTCTTATTTTATATGTGAAAAAATAAAATCTCAAACAGATGATGTGATTTTGAGTAGAACTGAGTCTTCTGGCTCTTACTCTAGTGTTGGTTTATTAAATTCATTTACTTAAACACTTATTAGTCAACACATACCTCATTGAGTGCCTACTTCAGTCAAATTCCATTGCAGAAACTCAGCTCTCTCTCAAGTTTGGTTATCACTATTTGTAAGTATTAGAAAGATGTCTAGGGATAAAAGCTTCTGGTAATAATTGTGAAAGGAACATTCCCATTTTAATTCTTTAGTTTTAAAAGCTAAAACTGTATTGTGATTATAGTTTGCCCAGAAATCAATTTTGATCATGTACTTATCCCAAGTTCATGAGAATATAAATGCAATATTTCTGATATTGAAAGTTATGGAGTCAGTATTTGACAGCAAACATTTCAAACTTTCCCCCCTAATTTGGATGAATTTGGAGCTTGCAAGGTGCTAAAGTTAGATCTTTCATAGTAGCCTATGAGCTGCTTTAAAAATTACTAATCCATCAGATAATGAAAGCCTACGACTTTCATTCACCCAATACACTCTAGTATGTTCTAATATGTTGTTTGTATTCTTTCTCCAGGTATTTACTATGATCAGTCCCTTTCCAGATAGACATAAAAAAAAAAATCACTTTTTTTTTTTTTTGGCGACAGATATTGCAATATTTATTCTATGATATATAGGAGATGTTCACTGGTTTTAAAATTTTTCTTGGCTGATAACTTTTTTTTTTGGTATGCGGGCCTCTCACTGTTGTGGTGTCTCCCGTTGCAGAGCACAGGCTCTGGACGTGCAGGCCCAGCAGCCATGGCTCACGGGCCTATCCTCTCTGCGGCATGTGGGATCTTCCTGGACCGGGGCATGAACCCGTGTCCCCTGCATCGGCAGGCGGACTCTCAACCACTGCACCACCAGGGAAGCCCAGGCACATCTGTTTTTTGATAAATTCTTTCAGCTTTCCTTTGTACAAGTTTTCATTTCACCCTCATTTTTTTAAGGTAATTTTTGCTGGGTATAGACATTTAAGTTGAATATATATATACACACACACACACTCACACACACGCATATTTTTTCATCACTCTAAAAGATATTATTCATTGTCTGGCTTCCACTGTCCCACTGTTTTTGATGATAAGTTATAGTTCTGGCCACTAGTGCAGTTACCTCTTGTTTAGTACACTGAAATTTCCAGCTACGTTAGCAGCTTAAAACTCCACTCTCTACTTCCTCAGTTTAGCAATAAGGCTGTTGAGCTTTGATTCCACTTCTCCGCACCATCCCAAGAAAGCCAGGCAGAGAATCAAAATGAACATGGGACTCAGGTTTATGTTTCTTTTCCCTGAGGGATCAGAGTACTGAACTTCCTGTTGTTCAGCACCTGAAAATCATTGACATATATTTTGCCCAGTTTCTAGTTGTTTTTGTTGGGAGGACAAGTCAGGGACCATTTCCATCACTTCATAACCAGAAGTGATGTATCTTTGATTGTTTTTATTATTATTCTTTTTTAAATGTATTTTTGGCTGTGTTGGGTCTTCATTGCTGTGTGTGGGCTTTCTCTAGTGGTTTCAGCACATGGGCTCAGTAGTTGTGGTGCATGGGCTTAGTTGTGATTGTTTATAAAACAGGCCAATATACCCAAATGAAGCACATATGGTCATCTTCTATATTTCATAAAAATTCTCCATGTTTTTCTTTTTTGTTTTTTCTTTTCTTTTCTTTCTTTCCTCCCATTCATTCTTTTGTTGTTCCTTTCGTATGGAGAAATGAATTTAAATATTTATCACCAGTCTTTCCATTACACTAAGACCATGGCAAAAATGTTTCCAAGTGGCCCCACCCATTAGTTGCTATGGTGTAGTTTAAAAAAGATAAAAAAGACCAATATTTCAGGAACGAAAAGGCAAAAAGCAAAGCAGAGGCAAAGGTTAAAACAGCCCTTTAAGACTGAAAAAAACAAAGAGATTACTTAAAATATATATCTATTAAAGGAACTCTAAGAAGAACTTTTGTAATAGTGATGTAAAATCCAGAGAACAATTTAATCTTAAAACAATTAACTCTCATTATTGAGAAATAGTGGATTTTCACTAAGTTAGTATTTAAGTTAATTTTAAGGCCTGGACATAATCACTTTTTCATTTACTAGTAAAGTTGCAACTTTGTGAAGTATAGTTTAGAATAAATTAAGAGTCAGGAAGTCACATGTTACACCCATCCTGGTTTGGGATGTGTCACAGATAGTTCTGGAGTCGAAATTTAAGTCAAGTTTTACTTTAAGAGCATTTCATAAAGACCAAATATGATCCGTGTATCTTAAATATGATCACTTTTGAAACACTTTTTTCCTTCTAGAGTTCACCATTCTAATAATTCTATATTATTTATCTGCCAGTTTTTCCATTCCTGTTTTTTCTTTGTTCATTGCTGAGTTAGCATGTGTTTTAAAAATAAATCAGATTGAAAATTTAATAATAGGATTGTTAAGGATGGAATCACTACATCTGATTTTAATTCCAGTTGGTTTTTCACAATGATCCTCTCAAATTCTACTTGCTTCCGCTACAGTGTGCCATTGTTTTAAGTAGCTTTGATCATATAGTCAATGTTACTACTCTAAAATATTTGATAATGTCAATCTGTTTATATAAGTTCAAATTTATATAAAATCTGTTTATATAAATTCATTTTTCCCTGATAACTAGACCACTAATTCTTCAAAGTCTAAATCAAGACCATTCTCCAAGAAACATTAGCAGCTTTTTATAGCCCACGGGATCTTATCCTCCTCTCAACTCAGAGAATAACTGTGTGTGTGTGTGTGTGTGTGTGTGTGTGTGTGTGTGTGTGTGTGTGCTGTGTAATTATTGGCCAGTTACTCATTTAGTACTCTTGCATTACAAAATTTTTTCTTACCTTGTTATATATTTATAGTTATCTCCATAAATAGTATGGATTGTGAGCTCCTTGGTCATGGCCTGTGTATTAAGCCAAGTGCTTTTCATATGTTAGGTGGGTGATAAATGTGTGTTGATTGATAACCCATGATTGTATCTAACCAAATCAAATTTTCATACGTATCTCACTCACAACCCCATTCTATTATTGAATTATAGAAAAATCAATAAAAACAACATTAAGTCAACCACTTCTACTTGTTCAGTTTTTCTAGATGGATTTTGGGATTGACAATACATAAACACATCCTCATGGGGTAGAAGATAGGCAGTCTGAGGCTGAGAGCAAGGGAGTAGAGCCTCATCAGAGTTCTCCACTGTAAGAGAGGGAACTGTCGGTGAAGGCATTCTTTAATTAATAGACTAGTTGTTTGCTGATAGGTCATGAGAGTGCCTATGTTTCAGAATAAGGAAACATTCATGATAACCTCAAAGATTCTGACTTCTGAGGGGGACATTCTGAACAAAAGCTCTATTTTGTCATCTTAATAGCAGGTAAACCTATTATTTATTCATTCAACAAATACTTTTTGAGCTTATACTATGTTTTAATTTCCTGTTCCGAATTTCCCTAGTTTCTTCCCTCTTACTCTCAGAGATATAGTTTTCGTTGGCTCCATTTGAAATTTATTTTGTTAAAAAGAAAAATTAGGTTTTTGTGGTCAATTATATCCTCTTGCTTTTTTATAGATTCTCTTTCTTGTAAACACTAATATCGTCAAAGTTGTATTTCAAATTCTGAACACCACTCCATCATCATGTGTCTCTATTATTTATTTTTGCTTGGTTCTCTTGGGAATTTTTTAAAATCCAAGTCTCTAAGGCTGCATCATTTTCCACTTCTTTATATGTATATTCTCTTCAACTAATAGGAAAGCCTAGTTAAAAATTAAAACAAAACAAAACAAAACCCAAATAGTTGCTTTGCTGACTTAGAAATTGCTATAGCTAATTTAATCTGTTGTTTGGATGACAAAATTCTCTTGACAGCCAAATCACCCATGCATGTACAAATCCTAGAAATTAGAGCTGGAATAGACAGTGGCAACCTTCTAGTCAGAACACTAGTTGAGAAAACTGAAGTGTAAAAGGTGAAATAACTCCTTTAAGGTCACACTCCTAATTTGGGTCTCTTTTCATGGGTTGCCAATAGAAAGGATAAACTAACAAGCTGCATTTCTTTGATTCTCATTGAAATTATTTCTTTTACCTTTAATAAGCTTTGAAGAAAGGGAACTAAAAAATGTCCAGATGAGAGGAATCATTATAGGGCCTTTATGCTTATTTATTCCTGTTTATTTCTTTGAATGTCAAATTATGACATTCCCATTGCTTCTGACCCTTTCTCTTTTCCTATAAATAGTGATGGTCCAAAATTGCCTTTCAAACACTGAGTACCACTCCCTTTCACCCACCCGCATCTAATTATTACTTTTTTTCTTTCCCTCTCTTGTCAAGTTAACAGTGTCTACTGATATTTTTAGAGGACAAATCATGTGTGAAACAAGACACATTTTAAAGTTTCTGGTACAATAGATGATCAGTCCAAATATCTGTACAATACATGCTATACTGCATGGATAGCTGCTGATAATTATATCGAGGCCAATAAGCAAGGTTTTCCTCCAAGGCACAGATTAGGATTCAAAAATATTTGATGGAAACACAATCAAATTGGAAAGGATGATGGAATTGTTGCAATTAAGCTGAGCAAAGCAGTTGAAATGAAATCCAGATAACGCTGTTACTATCCTTTACTATCTGTTGGAGATTAGGATTAATTTTACACAAGTAATTCAAATGCATTTTATTAGGAAAAACAAACTTCCTACAGGCTACAGGGATTTAAGAAATTATAATCCTTTCTCCATAGTGAAAAAGTTAAAAGGTTTAAACACTGTAAAGTTAAAGGTGATATAAGTGATTTATGGCTGGAGGTGAGGGGAAAAAGGAGAATAGCCATTAGCCAACATCTGTCTTCCACAGAGCTTTTTTTTTCCTTTTCAAGTGTTTGAGAAAATGTTTGGCGGTTATGTTTTCCTGAATCACTATGGTAAAAGTATTGCCTAGCAAATGTATTCCAAATGAATAACATTGGCTTGTTTGTGACGTGGTTACCTATTTCTTTTCCAGTAATTCAATATTCTGCCTTTAGTAATAAAAAATGCCTTATTTTTTGTCACTACTTCATTCTAAGCTTTATTTAACTGTGTCCTGTCACCTTAGAGAAGCAGGCAATGAGTGCACAAAGGAGATAGGTGCTTAAAGGATTATGAATTTATCATCACATGACTTGTACACTTTGTATATCAGACTGATGCTACCCCTCATGATTAGAAGCTGGAGTATTCTTTTAGTGGAAGAATCAAAGAATGGTAGGATTTGAATGGACTTCAAAGAAAATGTTATCTATTTTGGGGACTTCCCGGGCAGTCTAGAGATTAAGACTTTGCCCTTCCAGTACAGGGGGCATGGTTTGATCTCTGGTCAGGGAACTAGATCCCACATGCCCCATCGCATGGCCAAAAAACCAACAGCAACAAAAAACAAACAAAAAAAATAAAGAAAATGTTATCTATTTTTAAAGGTTTTACAAATGAGACAGTAAGTCCTCAAACGCCCATGTTTTCCTAAAATTTCTATCTATTGCTGGTCTTTTTGGGGCTGCCCTGATTTCTATATTCTGAATTTAAGGCATTATGTTACATTAGAAATGTTTTTACTACCTTCCTACTTTAATACGAGTAACTGGCATGTGTGTTATACATTAATTATGTACCAAACAGCATGACACACATCATCTCTGTTACTATTCATTATAACCTCTGAACTATGTATTTTATTATCCTAATTTGGAGGACTTGAAAATTAGGCTCAGGTCAAATAACTTAACCAAAATCACACAGCTAGTCAATCGTGGACCCAGAATTTGAACAACAGAAGTCTGATTCCAGATGTTATGCTATAGTTAAAGAGAGCCTATATAGGTAGATATTAGATATATTAAATTGTAATATATGTGCATAATAAATATATATGTATGCTTCTTTGAGCTGATAGAGTCCACAATTTAGTTAAGGGTTGGATACTGCCATAAATTCATAGCCATAAAATATAACTAGCAATATTAAAAGTGTTCAGCATAGTGGTCCAAATATTTGTCGAATGAATGAATGAAAGAAAGGCAACAAATCATAAGGGCTAAGTAAGCAGAGTATAGATTAAAAACTGCTCTTTAAGTTTACAGGAAGAAGAAAAAGCATATGCCTTTCCTGAAAAAATAACTTAAGCTGCATCTAAAACGATCATGATGAGATTAACAATGACATTGCTTAATCTAATAAAACAACAGGAAAACTATCATACAGGGAGACTCACATCTATCTCAGTATATTACCTCTGACAGTGACAAAAGTGTTGTTTTAGAGCAAATGCAATTGTTAATAAGTAATGTACCCAATCATTTATTTATCTTAAAAATTTTGTCACATGAAAGCAAAGACCATGTTTCATAAACTTGATTATTAAACTATATCAAAATCTTTGGCACATACTTTGTGCATAATAACATCTCTGTATTTAAAATTAAATTCTATATTTCTTATGTGTGAATTCAGACAAGTTTCTGAGATTATTTCCAAGACTATCTCTAAGGGATGAAAATTCCTTATGTTGACCATCCTCCACTGAAACAGAGCTTCTTTTTATTTGTATTTCATAATGCTCCATTCAACTGCAGGCTCACTCCATGCTTCCTTTCACAATCTTATAGACTTCTCAATCTTTACTTTTCATGTATTGCTTTTTGTTTATTTTTCATCCACTGTTTTGAAGCATTTTTTTGAATTCCATACAATATTTAAGGAGATTTCAAACTGGAGTAATAGAAAATTATCTGTATTCTGTTCAATATCATATCTTATTCATTTTAATATGTATAGCATTTTATATTATTCTTAATAATTCTCAGAAAGTATAGGTATGGAATTTTCTTATATAATTTGTCCCCACGCAAAGGGACAAGTCAGATTTTGCTGTGTTAATAATTGTTTTAGGCAATTGGCATATTGCTTGCTATCACAAAACAGTAATTCACTAAGGGATTATAACCTCATTGACTCCTTGAGTTTATCTAATATCTAACATCTTTGCAAGAGTGGCTTATGTACTGAGTGAATGTAGTTCTTCTAAAGACATTTTAAAGACAATTTGCCCCTTATTTCTGCATTTTTTTTTTTTTTTTTGCGGTACTTGAGCCTCTCATTGTTGTGGCCTGTCCCGTTGCAGAGCACATGCTCCGGACGCGCAGGCTCAGCGGCCATGGCTCATGGGCTCAGCTGCTCCGCAGCATGTGGGATCTTCCCGGACCGGGGCACGAACCCGTGTCCCCTGCGTCGGCAGGCAGACTCTCAACCACTGTGCCACCAGGGAAGCCCTATTTGTGCATTTTTTGTTATGCCAGGAAATGCTAAACCCTCCTGTGTTATTTATATAGTCATTTAATATAAATTCTTTCCCATCAAAAATTATTTTTAAAAAATTTTTGTATGTTAATTTTTGCATGTTTAATAACAAAATTTCTGCTCAAAGGACCAAAACAAGCAATAAGACCTGAGGAAGGAAAAGAGTGTGCCCATTAACAGGTCAAATCGATTTATGATTCATACAAACCTTCATGAATGAATGCATTAGAGTTATATGAGATGACTTGTGCGTACTTCCATGCAGCTTAGTTGACTGAGAAAAGTGCAGAAAAACATCGAAAGAGTAGCATTATAGCATGCACTCATCAACAGCATTTCTCACCCACAGCTGCTCTTACAAAACTATTCAATATAGTGTTAGAATTTCTGCTTTTGGATAAAATTTAGGGCAAGCTTGTAGTTTACCACTATTAGATATTAAAACATCTTTCAATCATTTTGGCTTAAAAAAGACTCAGTTCAGTAATCTGTCCAGTCAGTGTAATAATTAAAGACTTCAAAGTTAGAGCTCCTCCTCTCCCCAGCTCTGGTTTGATGCTGAAGGGAAGGCTATCTGCGTGCCTGTTTCTATCCTGTCACCCACAATTGGCTAACCATGGTTTCTGATTCCTCCAGCATCAAAGGGGTGGAGGGAGAGGAAGAAAGAAGAAAGAAAATGAGTAAAGGATCAGGAGAAATTCTATGTGACTAAGTTGTCCTGAGTTGGTGCTCTCTGGGATTGGCAAATGTTTAAAGTTGACTACTGCTAATGGATAGTTTTTGGGTTCTTTGGAGAAGTTCCCATTACTGGACCTGTCTTCCTGCAATTCACTTGACTTAGCCTGATGCAAATCTTTGTCTGGGAGTTTCCTAGTCCCCAGGCATCTGCTGCTGCACTTCAGCCTCCTTCTGCTGAGGCCTCTTTACCACTCCAGAGAGTCCTTTTAGGTAGGATTTATAACAGCTCCACACCAACTCTTTCCTCTTTGGCCCACGCTTATCCACAGGAAAGGTACACTTTTGGTCTTCTGTTCACCCAGTTCCCTTCAACAATTCTCTCACCTGTTAGCTCTGTCAGCACTGGGGTCATGTATCAAGTTCTCCAAATGGCTTCTTTGAAGTTCCTGTCAGTAGGCTTGAGGCGAGGGTTAAGCCCTTACACCCCGCCTCCCAGGGGAGCAGGAATTGGCACTCTCAGCAGATGATAGCTCTCTCCAGTGAAATCCTGTCTTCAATCTCCAAGTCTGCCCTCTTCAACTGCAATCCTTTTATATCCCAAACAAAAGTTTGGGAAATGGTCTAAAATTTAGTTTTCAGCCCTCTACTTTGCACAACCTGTCTAGATGATCAAGTAATCAGGTCTCAGGCAAAACTGAGATGGTAACCTTTTTTTTTTTGGCCGCACTACACCACATGCAGGATCTTAGTTCCCTGACCAGGGATCAAACCTGTGCCCCTTGCAGTGGAAGCACAGAGTCCTAACCACTGGACCACCATGAGACAGTTACCTTTTAATGTGTCTGCTATAATCCCACTTACATGTAGATTAGTTATCTACTGCTGCATAACAATATTACCACAAATTTGGTTGCTTAAAACATCACAGATTTATTATTTCACAGTTTCTATGAGTCAGGAGTCTGGGTATGGCTTAACTGAGTCCTCTCTTTAGGATCTCACAAGGCTGCAATCAAGGTGACACCTGGAGCTGGGGTCTCATCTGAGGCTTAACTAGGGAAGGATCCACTACCAAGCTCATATGGTTATTGGCAGCATTTAGTTCCTTGTGAGTTGTTGGATGGAAGGCCTAAGTTTCTTGCTGGTTGTCAGCTGGGGGCTGCCCTCAATTCCTTGTCGTGTGGGCTTTTCCAATATGGCATTTGCTTCTTCAAAGTCAGCAAGGAAAAGCCAGTATTTCATTAGGACAGGCAACACAATTTTATGTAACATAATCACATACGTGTAATCATGTACATCCAATCACCTTTACTGTACTCAATTTATTAGAAGCAAGCTATAGATTCCACCTCTTCAAGGTGAGAGAATTATAGAATGGTGGGAATATCAGGAGACAGGCCACATTAACAATCTGTCTGCCAAAATATATGAACAACGAAAAAAGTCAGATATTTGTGTGTGTCTGTGAGTATAGCGATATCTGTGGAGATAATGTGGAAAAAGACACTAGGTTTTACTATGGGTCATCTTAGAAAGCGATAACAGAATGTGTTAGTATAATAAGGGAGAGAAGGAGAGAGAAAAACAGAAAGATAGAAAGAGAAAAATTAAATTCATTTAAAAATAAGCATGCATATGATCACATTTATACATTTATATAAAATGCATATATGTGAACTATATATACATGTATACAAATTATATATAAGTAAATAAAAACTCTTATAAAGAAGAAAAAAATGAGTAAGAGTTATCCTTTTGCTTTTCCTATAAGATGCTTCTTCTAAATTTGGTTAAGAGAGTGGAAGCATTATTTTTCTTTTGGAAAAAAAGATAAAAACAAAAGCAGTGGAAACAAAAAGTTTAGCAACTGAATAGCATTTTTACACATAATTTACTAAAGACTTCAGGATGGTAAACTGTTTCCATGGATGGATATAACAGTCAACTTGCCTTTTCAATCACACACACACACACACACACACACACACACACACACACACACACATCAGGGCCTGGTTTTGCTTTGTTTGCAGTACCAGTGAATGGATTTTCATTAAGCGATTATCAAGTGTTTAAAAACTGTCCAAAGGGTTCTGTTTTAGAGCATCCAAGGAGAAAACAACAAATGGAAATAAACAACAGATTCCAAATAATAATGACTGATAAATCTCAATATTTGGAAGCCAGTAACTACAGAAAAAGATGGTTATACTACTATGATTTACTTATCTAGACACACTGATAATCTGGCTTCTTTAACAGATAAAATATAGACTCATTGTTTCAAAGAACTCAATTGGAAAGCAGTAGAAATTTTGGTAGAAAAAAATTGAGAGCAAAAGGCAAGAGATATTAAAGCCTAAGAGGTATATTGAATCGAAGGACATAAGAGAAAAATTCAATCTTTGCCAATTTCTCATATGCTCTATTCACTTTACAAGCCACCTTCCTACTTTTCCTTTCTCTTCCTCTTTCTGTGGCATCAGCTGCTTTGATTCTTTTCTCTACTTCCTTCTCTTTCTTAATGCATGCTAGATTCCTTCTTATCTTCGTCCTTTTTTTTTTTGGCGGTACGCGGGCCTCTCACTGTTGTGGCGTCTCCCGTTGCGGAGCACAGGCTCAGCGGCCATGGCTCACGGGCCCAGCCACTCCGCGGCATGTGGGATCTTCCCAGACCGGGGCACAAACCCGTGTCCCCTGCATCGGCAGGCAGACTCTCAACTACTGCACCACCAGGGAAGCCCATCTTCGTCCTTTTTTTTTTTGGCGTTCCCGGGGCCTCTCTCTGTTGTGGCGTCTCCCGTTGCGGAGCACAGGCTCAGCGGCCATGGCTCACGGGCCCAGCCACTCCGCGGCATGTGGGATCTTCCCAGACCGGGGCACAAACCCGTGTCCCCTGCATCGGCAGGCAGACTCTCAACTACTGCACCACCAGGGAAGCCCATCTTCGTCCTTTTTTTTTTTGGCGTTCCCGGGGCCTCTCTCTGTTGTGGCGTCTCCCGTTGCGGAGCACAGGCTCAGCGGCCATGGCTCACGGGCCCAGCCACTCCGCGGCATGTGGGATCTTCCCAGACCGGGGCACAAACCCGTGTCCCCTGCATCGGCAGGCAGACTCTCAACTACTGTACCACCAGGGAAGCCCATCTTCGTCCTTTTTTAACCAAGTATTCCTTCTGACAAAGCTTCCTCCCCTCAAAGAGGAAACATCTCCATTATTGCACTACGTTACTGCTTCATAAATATTTGTTAATAATCTGTCACCTCCAGCAAATTGGGAGCTCCCTTTCATCTCTTTATCACCAGTTACATGTACTGTGCTTGACACATTGGCAATATGTGTTGATAAGTGAATGGGTTTTTCATTTACCTTTATAATGTGTCCCTCTTCTAGATCATCACTCACTTATACTGCTCTGCCCTTTTTTTACCCGTTCCTGTTTTACAGGGTCTAAACATTCTATAACTGGAAAGACCCTTAGAAATGAGGCATCCACCATTTCTCAAGGAGCAGTGCAGTTAGTTTTCTAGCTACACTGAAATGGATGGAGTTAAGCAACTATCCTTGTCAACAAGCTCTTGGGTTATTCTTATGGAAATTAATGGTCCAGGTTTACTGTAGCACAATCCCTTGAGGGGATTAGAAATTTAGAAATAGAACAAAAAAGAGTCAACTTGGAATTCTTGGGAATTAAGAAGTCATTTAGGGACTAAATTGGTAGCATCTGAGATTGTGACAATGGTTAAAACTCTAAAAAATTTCTTCCTTTCTGATTTTGTGTGACTTAAAGGGCACATGTGAGTACCAATCAGTGTTCATATTTTTAACATTAAATAAACTTCCCAGAGAATGTGTTAGATTGCTTAGATCAGTACTATGAAATTGACTTGTTCCTGAGCTGTAGATATGACGTCCTTGAATCTTCATGGGAAGCTGGCCTGTTGGCAGTTGGGTATGGCCTAAATGAGAGAATCTTATGGTCTTTCAATAACCATTACTGAGCTCAAGTAATAAGAGTAAATCCCTTCTATGTCCTTAGATTCTATAATTTAGTCAAGTACAGTTTTCACAGTTGTATATCTCACAGGACTTTCTAATGGTTTGGTTTTGTATTTGTGCATCCGTTATTGGAAGCAGTGGTAAGGCTGGAGCACTATTAGATTGTACAGCTAAGAAGTCCGGTTTTTCTTAAATGTGCTGCCTTTAGTCGATTTGGAAAGGACTTCAGTGATTTGCTCTTTCTAGATAAAGGGCTCCTGCCATCTTAGACTAACTGTAAGCAGGATGAAGTTCACATATGAACTGTGACATCTATGTTTAGTTGTCAAGTATTTACTCTCTCCCTCTCCTGTCTTTAATCCCTTTCCCCCTTTCTTCTTTCTTCTTTCCCCCTCTCCTTCATCCTCCCTTTCTCTTCTCTCTTCTCTCTGACACATATACACACAATTAAGGAATTAATTAAGAAACAAATTAATATCACTCAAATTGTTAACAAAACTCAGATATGTTTCTAATTTAAGACCAAATTACAATTCCAGTTTTAGTTTTTCCATACACAGCTGCATACCATGTTGTTCACAATTTTCTCTTTGCCAAAGATACAGTTAAACACTGATTTTGCTTAAAATCTGAAAATATACATTTTCCCTTGAATATTGCCTTCAAGATCACAAATAGTCCTCTACTTGTTCTTTGTAAGAATTCTGAAGTGTTCTCTTAAAGATGTTGCACTTAAGTGTATAAATAAAACGGAAAAACTGAAGTACATTCTTCCCCATCATTTAGAAGTGCCACACCACGTCTTCAGACCCATGTGGATTTCCGTTTCAGTACATGAGCTTTACTTCTCTGCTGAACAGATTCACCCCTGATGCTGACTGCTGCCCACCATTACAGTCTGGCTATTGTCTCTTTTCAATCACCAAAAAAATTACTTAGAATTAGACAACTTAAAGAAACTTTGTTTAAAGATTTTTTTTTATGTCGACCATTTTTAAAGTCTTTATTGAATTTGTTACAATATTGCTTCTGTTTTATGTTTTGGTTTTTTTTTTTCGGTACGCGGGCCTCTCACTGTTGTGGCCTCTCCCGTTGCGGAGCACAGGCTCTGGGCGCGCAGGCTCAGTGGCCATGGCTCACGGGCCTAGCCGCTCCGTGGCACGTGGGATCTTCCCGAACCGGGGCACGAACCCGTGTCCCCTGCATCGGCAGGCGGACTCTCAACCACTGCGCCACCAGGGAAAGCCAACGTTTTGGGGTTTTGGCCAAGAGGCATGTGAGATCTTCACTCCTTGACCAGGAATTGAACCTACACCCCCTGCATTGGAAGGCAAAGTCTTAACCACTGGATAGCCAAGGAAGTCCCTGAAGAAACTTTGAGTCCTATTCCCTAGTCAATCACTTTCTCATAGAATTGAGACCCATGTGGGCTGAGGAACTTACTTTTGTCTACAAACTAGGCCATGATGAGGTTGGGTATAGAATCCAATGCTCATGATGTCCCATTCTTATTTGTCAGTGATTTCTTGCAGAATTTTGTTCTGCCTATCATGCTGTTGGTTGCTCCAACATAAGCTGTTATAGCATGGTGATTTTAATAATAAGCTATGAGGGTTCAAATCAAACAGAGATAAGATATATATAT
>NW_006781997.1:883073-912997 GCF_000442215.2 Lipotes vexillifer | reverse complement strand
TAAGATATATATATATATATATATATATATATATATATAATTAATTAATTTTTGGCTGTATTGGGTCTTCATTGCAGCGCACAGGCTTTCTCTAGTTGCGGAAAGCGGGGGCTACTCTTCACTGTGGTGTGTAGGCTCTCATTGCAGTGGCTTCTTTTGTTGCAGAACACGGGCTCTGGGTGCGCGGACTTCAGTAGTTGTGTCACATGGGCTCGGTAGTTGTGGCTCACGGGATGTAGAGCTCAGGCTCAGTACGCACGGGCTTAGTTGCTCCGCGGCATATGGGATCCTCCCAGGCCAGGGCTCGAACCCGTGTCCCCTGCATTGGCAGGCGGATTCTTAACCACTGCACCACCAGGGAAGCCCAAGATAAGGTATTTTAAATAGGATCCTCATGTTCACTCAACTTTATCATCTAGATAATCTGGAAGGCAGTTTTGAGGCTTGTTCTAAAAGAGTAGTTTGGACAATAATATCCTTTATTGTGGCTTAATTTGGAGGCTGGTATGCTGAAGTCAATTTCCATAAACCCATTGGAGAAAACTATTTTTCTTCATATTTGCCTCTAGTTCTTGCTATACCAATTTTTAGGTTATTGTTTCCTGATTGACAAGAACAAGATTTTAAACTTTATGAGGTAACTATTATTGTCTCTAATAGGTAAGAAAAATCTTAAAGAATTTTCAAACTCTTTGTGAACATCTGTGAATTGGATGGAACATGTGAAAATAAACAAGTTACTAAACCCTCCTGCAAGGTTTCTAAAATCTATTGAGGTAGGGTCAATAACAGTCACCTCACAGAGTGATGGAGATGGTCAAATGAAACAGTGTCTATGACATTTTTCCCATTGTAATGCAGGACCACTGCAAGCACTCAATACATGATCATGATCATGAAAAAATTTACTCTCATTTTCTTAAAGTTTTTAATTTAAAATATGGATAAGGAAAGATGTTTTTCAGAGAATTTTTAGCATACTCTGATGATAGCTTTCAGGTGTCCAATAAGTGAGTTCCAAAGGAGCTTTACAAATAAATAAAGCTATTGGGTGGGCCTTTATTCCAAGCCATTAATCATCTTTTTCACAGTGCTTTCTCATAGACTTGCATTGGGAAAATTCTCTTGGACCAAGACTGAGGATTCCTGAGGCTTGATATGAAATAAAACATACCATGTTGATAGTTTGGACTTTCAGACTGCTGGTATACTGGTACCTCCCATCTATGGTCAAAGTGTGTTTAGGAGCATAAATCACATAGTTATAGGGAGTGTTCTCTACACTTAAGAGCAATTTACATTTGCTGATCTTCTAAGAGAAAGACACTATAAACCAAATGAAACAAAAAATAAGAAGGCGCTATTAATCCTTTGAGGAGAAGATGTGATCTAACTCAAGGAGTGTAATTTGGTCAACAAGCTCAGCTATCGCACTCAATCCGTATAGATGTATAGTGAAATATCCTTCCAACCGCCAAGTATTTTTTGAGTCATTTCTCAGGATGCTTCCAGTAGCTCCATAAACAATATATGCTATGCCTATTACCATGGGGTAAGATGGGTAGTGATACAGGAAGCTCTTGATTAGTTTTTCCTGAAAGAACCATAACTTTATTCAAACAAAAGCGGAGCCACTTTGATGTTCCCATCCTTTTCCACCGTCTTTGCTGAAAAGAGATATCAGAGACAGAAAAAGTAAATGGGCTTTGAGGAGCAGAGCGAAGACAGAAAAACGCTTTTATATAGAAATCAAATAGCACTAAAATTGTAAAATAATACCAGACTTGGCAAACTCTAAAACAAATGTGTTTTAAATTTGTCCCTGGAAGATCTCTGTGGTATAATCCCAAAAAAAGACTGAGTAAAGAGCCATCTCCATTTCAATCCTCCTCAGTGGGAACTGTAGTTTATGCTGCCTGTAGTTAGATCTGAGGGAAGAATTCAGCCCATTTGTCTTCAAAAGAGGTTTATTTTAAGGTAGAAGGCTAAGCAGGTGTACAAAGAATTTTGGATTAATAAAAATGTAATAATCTTTCTTTGGAGCCAGATAACAGTGTCCATCTGGTTTGCTTATTACTGCAAGTATTTATCTTAAATATAGAAATTAAGCAATTTTTCTAGGGGTGGGGTGAGCAAGGGTAATGAGGGGCAGCTCTGCCTGGTCTGGGATAAGTTAAAATGGGTTTTGAGGAACATCAGAATGAATGCCCAGAGTTGTTTTTGAGTTGACTCCTGGCAGACTAACAGTGCTATTTTTGAAAGCATATTTACTAGAGAATAGGATACATGCACACAGTTAAGAGTTCACAAGGCCTGAGGGTTCATTACTATTAATAATTGTTGATCTCCCAAAATGACATAGGCAATTTGATTACATGGAATAAGCAAACAGAATTTTACTGAGTGGATTTATATGAGAACGCTTAAGTGTCAAAGACTGAGTGATTCAGACAACTTCAGTACCTTATTGTGCAAGAGGCTGAGATATTCTCATCTAATTATAGATGATTCTAAAGTGCAATTATTCTAAAATAACCTTAAATTCTAGGTCATGTTGGTTCTGAGAACCAAAATATGATAAAGATGAGGCTCAACATCTTCATAGACCTTATGCACAACTGAAATCCTGAGATAATATGCACATGTTCAAGAGAACTTTTGTGCTGTTATTTTCCCCCAAATGTCTTGTCATCTCAGAAGTTGTATTTCCACAGTAGTGTCTGCCTTAGAAATTGATCCCTGATATGGTGTTTTCTTTTTTGTGTGTGTGTTTTCTTTTTAAGCAATTAATTAAATTTTCACGTAGGTACAGACAAGCAGATTTGAAACAAATTCCTTGAAGAAAGATTGTATCTTCTTCATCTTCATGCACTTTGGGTTAAAATGGGTAAAATGCCCAGGCATAGCTACAGAATTTTTAAACAAGGGACTTAGGTATGAGACCTTATATTCAAGTTATAACAGCACAGCAAAGCACCCTTGTTTTTATTTTGATGGTGTGTTGATTTGGAGTGAATCCAGTAGGTGGAAGTCAGCGGCAGCACTGCCCCACCACACTTTCTATTGGTGCTTTCAAAGTACAAGCAGCATGCAGCTTAGCCATTTAATAAACCCGTGCTAATTGGAATTGACATAAAATACATTGTATATTTTATACATTATATGTAAAATATATGCATTACACTACATATAGTCATCCCTAGGTGTCTGAGGAAGATTGGTTCCAGTACACCACCTCCTGAGCTGTTACCAAAATCTATGGATGGATGCTCAAGTCCTTTATATGAACTGGTGCAGTATTTGCATATAATCTATGCACATCCTCCCATATACTGTTTTCTGGCTACACTGCACGGCTGGCAGAATCTTAGTTCCCTGACCAGAGATTGAACCCGTGCCCCCTGCAGTGGAAGTGCAGAGTCCTAACCATTGGACCGCCAGGGAATTCCCCACATACTTTAAATCACCTCTAAATTACTTATAAACCTAATACAATGTAATGCTTTGCAAATAGTTGCAAAAACAATGTAAATGCTATGTAAGTACTTGCTAGCACATAGCAAATTCAAGTTTTGCTTTTTGGAACTTTCTGGAATTGATTTTTTTAATGTTTTCTAGCCACAGTTGGTTGAATACGCGGTTGCGGAACCTGAGGATACAAAGGGCCGACTGTATGCACACACATGTACACATGCATAGGTACATTAACATCTGTGTATATATTACAACCCAGCTGTTGCTGCTCACCTCAACCCTTGCATCACATACTGCTAGTAAAGAGTCAGCATTTCTCCTACCTCACCTTGTGTTCTACTTCTTTTCCTATGTATATATTACCTCTTCCCAAGTATATTAGCTATGAAAGTCTTCAAGGACATAATCTTACACACAAATGTGAAATTTTAGGCATCATATGTATTTGTAGACAAAAAAAATATATCAGTACAGACCAAAACAGATAAATGTTATCCCCTTTTTGGCAATAGTGTGAAGGCATTGGATGGTGTGGTTTAGCTAACCTTTAAAAAAGAGTATGGATGTGTCATAAATGTATTTCTATTTTTTGAAAAATAACACAGACATTGAGCCACTAAGTGTATTCTCTAAGCTGCATTACTGTCTCCCTGAGCTCCTAAAAAGGCTATGGCCTCAACCAGACCTCACTGGATGCATGTGCCTGCATGGGTAGTTTCCAATGACTGTGACCTTATTTTTCAATTAAGGAAAGAGTTGATATTTACATTTAGAATTGGGAAGGGAGGGGAGAAGAGATAGAAAGACAGGGAGGTACAATTTCACTTGTTAGTGAAGTCAAACCCTCAGCTCTACAACATATTTACACAATATGTCTCTGATTATTGAATATTGATTACTGGCTGTGGCTTTACAATATCCAAAGAAGTTTTCAATTGGCATATGAACTATTAGAAATTCATACAATTTCTTAAAGCAAAATTGTTTTGGTTAAATCTAATTGTCAAAATCAACATATAATTTAACATATTTTTTTTCTTTTTTCTAAGATATAAGAAAGGAACTGATGGAGACAGCAGAAAGATTATCACATAATCAAACAAATGACAAAAGGTGTTGCATTGCCAAAAATGTTTGGGAATCTCTTTGCTGGGCCATCCCATTTCCTTATTTATTTTTTTCTAGACTGAAATGGTACACAACATATTTCACTTCCTTTTTCTCCTAAAACATGGTTATAGCTTTATTTAGTTTGAGGTCAGTCTAACCATACCCCTTAGTTAGAGGCTGTGTAACCTCAGAGTAGGCAGCTGAAATAGTGTCCCTTCTGGTTGGCTGAGGGAAACGTTAATCAAAACAGATCATTTAGTAGTACTCTGGTCTCAAAAGGAAAAACAAAGTGAATTTTCTCAGTTTTCCAAGCAACAGTTCTAGGAAAGAAACACACCCATATAGCTTATTGGTATTCATTCCATAAAAGCAAACTAAAAATCTAAACTGGGAGTGATTATTGTAAAGTATTTAATCTTGTGAGTTTTATTTATTTGATATGTAAAACAAAAACAAAATTTTAATACTTCTCTTCCATAATGGTTACAAAAAAAAAAAAAAGGAGATATGATTTTCTAATGACAAACCCTGAAGGACTGGTCTTTGCCATGAGAATCTTGACAAGAGTTTCTAAAAACACTTATAATCCTAACAGATTAGTATGAACATATTCTAGCCATTTGCCTTTTGGTGCTAATTGCTTTTAATTTTTAGAGATTTATCCATTAACCTGTTCCCTGGGGAAGAAGATACTGTTTGTGTCAAGTCTCTATTTACATTAACAAATGCTAACATTAAAAAAAACCCTGATATTATTTGGTTAGAGTTGAGCATTCTCAAGAGAGTAAATTTAATTTTAAGGAGTTTAATTTGAACTATGGCTACCGTGAATATATAATTGTGTGCTTTCAAAACTGTAGGCCTTAAAGTGAGGATCAGGTGCTGGCTAATCTTTTGTGTATATCTTTTTAATATTTAGTACCATTCATGTAATAACACTGAGCCCCAGGTTTTGACCCTAAAGTAAGAACTTGGGATGAAAATATCTGTTATGAATGAAGGATTCTGTAGGTTTATGCATGATAGAGAACATTTATCTGTCCCCTAAACATGAATTCTATCATCCCAACAGAAACATCAAGCAGTGGTTTTTCCCCTAGGCAGCTTTGTACGAGGTGGTAATATTTGTGTATAGAAATTGGAAGACTAATTATAACTCACATTTATTGAGTTCTTTCCATATGCCAGCCACTGTTTGAAGAGTTTTACATGTCTTCACTCAAGTAATCCTCTTCACAACCTATGAAGTAGTTATTAATTATCCTCCCCTTGTTAAATATGAAAGAAATATACCCAAAAAAAAGATGTTAATCTTCCTGCCCAAGGTCACAAAGCTAATAAGTAGAGGAGTTGACATTTTGCACCTAGGGAGTTTGTTTCAGAGCTTGCCCTCTTGATCATGTGATACACAGTCCCAAAGACTAGATGTCATACTAATAGTAATCCCAACCATAAAGTTAGAAGATAAGATCAATATTCTTTTCACATAACCAAAATAGATATATTTTACAAAATTTTAAGTCATGGCTTCTAACACAAATATTTTAAATTTGATAATAAAAATGTAAAGAAAAAAAACATGGGTCAGATGTATACTGATCACTTGTACAAATTTTGTTAGCTACCATAAAGGATGCAACTATGTATAAAAATTTCTTCTAGGAAATTTCAATTTAGCAGCAGAGGGAAATATATAAACAATGTAATTCAATATGTGAAAGGGACATACAACTGTGTGAACACAATGCACTTCAGAAGCTCAGAACAGAGAGGGATATCACTGTTGATCTAGGGTAGATAGCATCTAAACTAAGCTCAAATGTTGGTTGGGAATACATTATATAAAGTTTTGAATGTCATGTGAAACACTTTTAGGCTGCAGAAAACCTCTAAAGATTTTTGTGTTGGCAGATGGAATGTTCAAGTGAGTTTAATAATGCAAGAAAAATCACTTTGAAAATGGTAAAATGAATTTAGATATAAAGACTAATTTTTTTCAATTGAGGTACAATTGACATAAGTCATATGTCATGTTACATGTTATATTGTATCAGGTGTACAATGTAATGATTTATATATCACAAAGTGTAAACATTCAGTGATTAATGGGAAAAATTCAGGTGGAAAACTGTAATAATAGATAACATTTATTGAATGCCTAGAATATCTGTGTTATCTTACAAAGATATTGCAAGTTATATATTTATTACCCTCTTTGGTAATGGAGGAAAATATAGCTTAGGGAGTTTGAGAATCTTCCCAAGGTAGTCACAAGGCTTGTAGTAGAAAGGGCCAAATCTGAACATAGATCTGTCTGATTACAGAGCCTGTACTTCTTCCATTTCACCGTATTATCATTTGTACATTTAATCTATTTATGTAGAAGAAATATATAATATACAATATATTAGGAGCTGAACAAGGTGCTGAGTTAAAACAATAAAAGACAGTAATAATCCTGTTATCATATGGTCTAAAAAGTCAATGTATTAATTTTCACTGAACACTTAAAATGTACAAGGCATTATGGGAAATGAAAAATTTAAGAGAAAGCTCTGCCCTCCAGTTGCTCCATTTATAAGTATATATACAACTATACATATAAATTGTATACATGAAGGTAACTATGTAATAAGTCAAATTTTCAGTGCCAAATAGGCACAAAACAAAAGTGTATAGGGTAGAAATCACCGTGGGTTGGAGAGGCTGAGAAGGCTTTATGGCAGACACAGAATGCTGCCAGAGTGTGAAGGATGGAGAGGACGCAGAATGATAGGAGTGAGGAAGGCATTTCAGACAGAACTGAAAATAGGAAACAATGGCAGAAATGCTAAAAAGCTTATTCTTGTGCAAAAGAATACAAAGAAATGTCCTCAGCTATACTCAGTTTCATTTTGGCTGTGTGGGAGGTATATATGTGGCAAAAACAGGGCATTGGACTAGAACAGTAACTTGGGACCATGTCGTGAAAAGCCCTGAATGCTAGGATAGGAGTTTAGACTTTACAGGAAAACTTTGAAGGCTAAGCTGAGGAGTTGAAATCTGTAATAATATCCACTAAGGAACTTAGAATACATTCTTGATTATGGGAGTACAGGGATGAAAATTTTATTGTATAAACTCTGGCTTTCCTTCACTGCTTCAAACTAAGTACTAATATTACCCAAGGATCTTCCAAGTGAAGCCCTGCCATTCCTATGGCTTCCAAGTCACATCTCAGAATCTCTTCACTTTGAACAAGCTATTCGCAACTTGCGCATTCATCTGGTCCAATACTACCTCTGGATGAGCTTTGCTAATGTTGCTGCTCTGCCTAAAAGGCCCTCATTCCTCAGCTGCATGACCCAGGTTTTGCTTCCTCCAAGACCTTGCTTGAGGCTCCTATTCTCCTAGATGCCTTCCCAGACTAACATCCCTCCTTCTAGATTAGCTCCCGGCTTTGTATTCCTTGGCACTTGTGGCGTGTTTGTAGGTATGTTATTTTGGCTTTGCTTATGTTGTCTATTTGTTGTCTGTGTCTTACCTTTGTCTTCCTTGAGGGTCAGTGACCTCGTCTCGTCTCCATTTTTTAGTATTCTTCAATGCAATTAGCATACTGCTTTGAAAACGGGAGAAGAATGCAAAGAAATGCCCTTGAACTCCGCTTTGTTTCTCTGGACTAGATTATCTTTGGTTTGAAGGTCACAATAATAATTAACAATAGTATATCAAATTGAGCCATCATTTATAATATTTTAGATCTGATCATAAAATAAGATTTTAAAAAGTTTCCACATCTAAAGTTTCATTGTGGTTTGGCAAAATCTTTTTTTTTTGTTCTTGTTATGAACCCTATCTTAATTGGAAAATATAATAGAAACTTCACTGAGTCTTATCTGGAGACCTAACTCCTTACAATTTATTTTCTATCTTCCAGTTCAAGTCAAACAAAAAATTATACATTTTTTCTTTTATATTTGTAGCCTCTTTGGAAAGAAGATACTTGTCAATTATACATTTTAAGGATCACTTTCCCTGATAACTCAATTAAGGAAAGCATCCTGTAGAATGTAGAAGCCCACTGTCCCCAGAATTCCCCTTTCAAATGCAGTTTTCAGCCGAATAAAATTCCAAACACCCTACGAATCAATATTTAAAATAGCACTCTATTTGATCTCTGTGTTTTCAGTCTCTCCACTACCTCATACAGCTCCCCTTTTCCTTCCTCACTTCTTTCCCTTTACCACATTTATTAATAGGTTCATGGAAGGGTTTCAAGTTTTTTAAAGTATAATAAAGAAGAAATCTCCATTTAGAATCAGCTTGATTAGGTCATTACTTGAATCATGTTAATAATGATTTATCTATACATGAAGATATTCATACTTATTAATCTGATGGAGTATTTTTATTCTCAGTATGTTTGTAAGTATTTTCTATTTTACTTTTATAAATCAACATTTTAGAGTCAGAAAGGGACTATTATGTAACCTCATTTTAAAGAACCCAGAGAAACTAAGAGACTCATCTAAAGAGATGCAGCCAGTTAGCTTCAGCACTGAAATTGGCACTTTCTTTACAAAAACACTCAAAGACACACAGGCATTCACACATATATCTCAATTACATTTCTTTTTTTGTAACATCTTTATTGGAGTATAATTGATTTACAATGGTGTGTTAGTTTCTGCTGTATAACAAAGTGAATTCCCTATACATATACATACATCACCATATCTCCTCCCTCTTGTGTCTCCCTCCCACCCTCCCTATCCCACCCCTCTAGGTGGTCACAAAGCACCAAGCTGATCTCCCTGTGCTATGCGTCTTCTTCCCACTAGCTATCTATTTTACATTTGGTAGTGTATATATGTCAGTGCCACTCTCTCACTTCGTCTCAGCTTACCCTTCCCCCTCCCCTTGTCCTCAAGTCCATTCTCTAAGTCTGTGTCTTTATTCCTGTCCTGAGCCTAGGTTCTTCAGAACCACTTTTTTTTTTTTTTGAGATTCCAAATATATGTGTTAGCATATGGTATTTGTTTTTCTCTTTCTGACTTACTTCACTCTGTATGACAGTCTCTAGGTACATCCACCTCACTACAAATACTCAATTTTGTTTCTTTTTATGGCTGAGTAATATTGCATTGTATATATGTGCCACATTTTCTTTACCCGTTCATCTGTTGATGGACACTTAGGTTGCTTCCATATCCTGCTAATGTAAATAGTGCTGAAATGAAAATTGTGGTACATGACTCTTTTTGAATTATGGTTTTCTCAGGGTATATGTCCAGTAGTGGGATTGTTGGGTCATATAGTAGCTCTAGTTTTAGTTTTTTAAGGAACCTCCATACTGTTCTCCATAGTGGCTGTATAAATTTACATTCCCACCTTTTCTCCACACCCTCTCCAGCATTTATTGTTGGTAGATTTTTTGATGATGGCCATTCTGACTGCTGTGAGGTGATATCTCACTGTAGTTTGGATTTGCATTTCTCTAGTGATTAGTGATGTTGAGCATCCTTTCATGTGTTTCTTGGCAATCTGTATGTCTTCTTTGGAGAACTATCTATTTAGGTCTTCTGCCCAATTTTGGATTGGGTTGTTTGTTTTTAGATATTGAGCTGCATGAGTTGCTTGTATACTTTGGAGATTAATCCTTTGTCAGTTGCTTCATTTGCAAATATTTTTTTCCCATTCTGAGGGTTGTCTTTTTGTCTTGTTTATGGTTTCCCTTGCTGTGCAAAAGCTTTAAAGTTTCATTAGGTCCCATTTGTTTATTTTTGTTTTTATTTCCATTTCTCTAGGAGGTGGGTCAAAAAGGATCTTGCTGTGATTTATGTCACAGAGTGTTCTGCCTATGTTTTCCTCTAAGAGTTTTATAGTGTCTGGCCTTACATTTAGGTCTTTAATCCATTTTGAGTTTATTTTTGTGTATGGTGTTAGGGAGTGTTCTAATTTCATTTTTTTACATGTAGTTGTCAAGTTTTCCCAGCACCACTTATTGAAGAGGCTGTCTTTTCCCCATTGTATACTCTTGCCTCCTATATCAAAGATAAGGTGACCACATGTGTGTGGGTTTATTTCTGTTTTTGTGCCAGTACCGGAGTGTCTTGATTACTATAGCTTTGTAGTATAGTTTGAAGTCAGGGAGCCTGATTCCTCCAGCTCAATTTTTCTTTCTCAAGATTGCTTTGGCTATTTGGGGCCTTTTGTGTTTCCATACAAATTGTGAAATATTTTGTTCTAGTTCTGTGAAAAATGACATTGGTAGTTTGATAGCGATTGCACTGAATCTGAAGATTGCTTTGGGTAGTATAGTCATTTTCACAATGTTGATTCTTCCATCCAAGAACGTGGTATATCTCTCCATCTGTTTGTATCATCTTTAATTTCTTTCATCAGTGTCTTATAGTTTTCTGCATACAGGTCTTTTGTCTCCTTAGGTAGGTTTATTCCTAGGTATTTTATTCTTTTTGTTGCAGTGGTAAATGGGAGCGTTTCCTTAATTTCTCTTCAGATTTTTCATCATTAGTGTGTAGGAATGCAAGAGATTTCTGGACATTAATTTTGTATCCTGCTACTTTACCAAATTCATTGATTAGCTCTAGTAGTTTTCTGGTAGCATCTTTAGGATACTCTATGTATAGTATCATGTCATCTGCAAACAGTGACAATTTGATTTCTTCTTTTCCAATTTGGATTCCTTTTATTTCATTTTCTTCTCTGATTGTGGTGGCTAAAACTTTTAAAGCTATGTTGAATAATAGTGGTGAGAGTGGGCAACTTTGTCTTCTTACTGACCTTACTGGAAATGGTTTCAGTTTTTCACCTTTGAGAATGATGTTTGCTGTGTTTTTGTCACATATGGCCTTTATTAGGTTGAGATAAGTTCCCTCTATGCCTACTTTCCAGAGGGTTTTTTATCATAAATGGGTGTTGAATTTTGTTGAAAGATTTTTATGCATCTACTGAGATGATCATATGTTTTTTCTCCTTCCGTTTGTTAATATGGTTTATCACATTGATTGATTTGCATATATTGAAGAATCATTGCATTCATGGGATAAACCCCAATTGATCATGGTGTGTGATCCTTTTAATGTGCTGTTGGATTCTGTTTGCTAGTATTTTGTTGACAATTTTTGCATCTATGTTCATCAGGGATATTGGTCTGTAGTTTCCTTTTTTTGTGACATCTTTGTCTGGTTTTGGTATCAGGGTGATGGTGGTCTCGTAGAATGAGTTTGGGAGTGTTCCTTCCTCTGTTATATTTTGGAAGAGTTTGAGAAGGATAGGTGTTAGCTCTTCTCTAAATGTTTGACAGAATTCGCCTGTGAAGCCATCTAGTCCTGGGCTGTTGTTTGTTGGGAGCTTTTTAATCACAGTCTCAATTTCAGAACTTGTGATTGGTCTGTTTATATTTTCTATTTCTTCCAGGTTTGGTCTCAGAAGGTTGTGCTTTTCTAAGAATTTGTCCATTTCTTCCAGGTTGCCCATTTTATTGGCATATAGTTGCTTGTAGTAATCTCTTATGATCCTTTGTAGTTCTGCAGTGTCAGTTGTTTCTACTTTTTCATTTATAATTCTATTGATTTGAGTCTTCCTTTTTTTCTTGATAGTCTGGCTAATGGTTTATCAATTTTGTTCATCTTCTCAAAGAACCAGCTTTTTGTTTTATTGATCTTTGCTATCATTTCGTTCATTTCTTTTTCATTTATTTCTGATCTGACCTTCATGATGTCTCTCCTTCTGCTAACTTTGGGGGTTTTTTTGTTCTTGTTTCTCTAATTGCTTTAGGTGTAAGGTTAAGTTGTTTATTTGAGATGTTTCTTGTTTCTTGAGGTAGGATTGCATTGCTATAAATTTCCCTTTTAGAATTGCTTTTGTTGCATCCCATAGGTTTTGGGTCATTGTGTTTTCACTGTCATTTGTTTCTAGGTATTTTTTGATTTCCTCTTTGATTTCTTCAGTGATCTCTTGGTTATTCAGTAGTGTATTTTTTAGCCTCCATGTGTTTGTATTTTTTACAGATTTTTTTCCTGTAATTGATATCTAGTCTCATAGTGTTGTGGTCAGAAAAGATACTTGATATGATTTCAACTTTCTCTAATTTACCAAGGCTTCATTTGTGACCCAAGATATGATCTATCCTGGAGATTGTTCCATGAGCACTTGAGAAGAAAGTGTATTCTGTTGTTTTTGATGGAATGTCCTATAAATATCAATTAAGTCCATCTTTTTTAATGTATCATTTAAAGCTTGTGTTTCCTTATTTATTTACATTTTGGATGATCTCTTCATTGGTGAAAGTGGGGTGTTAAAGTCCCCTATTATGATTTTGTTACTGTCGATTTCCCCTTTTATGGCTGTTAGCATTTGCCTTATGTAATGAGGTGCTCCTATGTTGGGTGTATAAGTATTTACAAGTGTTATATCTTCTTCTTGGACTGATCCCTTGATCATTATGTAGTGTCCTTCTTTGTCTCTTGTAAGACTCTATTTTTTACTGATATGAGAATTGCTATTCCAGCCTGCTTTTGATTTCCATTTGCATGGAATATATTTTTCCACCCCTTCACTTTCAGTCTGTATATTTCCCTAGGTCTGAAGTGGGTCTCTTGTAGACAGCATATATATGGGTCTTGCTTTTGCAATCATTCAGCCAGTCTATGTCTTTTGGTTGGAGCATTTAATCCATTTACATTTAAGGTACTTATTGGTATGTATGCTCTTCTTACCATTTTCTTAATTGTTTTGGGTTTGTTATTGTAAGTCTTTTCCTTCTCTTGTTTTTCCTGCTTAGAGAATTTCCTTTAGCATTTGTTGTAAAGCTGGTTTGGTGGTGCTGAATTCTCTTAGCTTTTGCTTATCTGTAAAGGTTTTGATTTCTTCATCAAATCTGAATGATATCCTTGCTGGGCAGAGTAATCTTGGTTGTAGTTTTTTCCGTCTCATCACTTTAAATATGTCCTGCTACTCCCTTCTGACTTGCAGAGTTTCTTCTGAAAGATCAACTGTTAACCATATGGGAATTCCCTTGTATGTTAAATGTTGCTTTTCCATTGCTGCTGTTAACATTTTTTCTTTGTATTTAATTTTGATAGTTTGATTAATATGTGTCTTTGTGTTTCTCCTTGGATTTATCTTGTATAGCACTCTCTGCACTTCTTTGACTTGATTGACTATTTCCTTACCAGTATTAGGATAGTTTTCAACTATATTCCCTTCAAATATTCCCATTCCCGTTTCTTTTCTCTTCTTCTTCTGGGACCCCTATAATTCGAATGTTGATGCATTCAATGTTGCCCTAGAAGTCTCTGAAACTGTCCTCAATTCGTTTCATTCTTTTTTCTTTATTCTGCTCTGTGGTAGTTATTTCCACTATTTTATCTTCCAGGTCACTTATCTGTTCTTCTGACTCAGTTATTCTGCTATTGATTCCTTCCAGAGAATTTTAAATTTCATTTATTTTGTTGTTCAACGTTGTTTGTTTGCTCTTTAGTTCTTGTAGTTCCTTGTTAAACGTTTCTTGTATTTTCTCCATTCTATTTCCAAGATTTTGGATCATTGTTACTATCATTACTCTGAATTCTTTTTCAGGTAGACTGCCTCTTTCCTCTTCATTTGTTATGTCTGGTGGGTTTTTACCTTGCTCCTTCATCTGCTGGGTGTTTCTCTGTCTTCTCATTATGCTTAACTTACTGTGTTTGGTGTCTCCTTTTCACAGGCTGCAGGTTCGTAGTTCCCGTTGTTTTTGGTGTCTGCTCCCAGTGGGTAAGGTTGGCTCAGTGGGTGTGTAGGCTTCCTGATGGAGGGGGCTAGTGCCTGTGTTCTGGGAGATGAGGCTGGATCTTGTCTTTCTGGTGGGCAGGACCACATCTGGTAGTGTGTTTTGGGGTGTCTGTGACCTTTTTATGATTTTAGGCAGCCTCTCTGCTATGGGTGGGTTTGTGTTCCTCTCTTGCTAGTTGTTTGGTATAGGGTGTCTAGCACTGTAGCTTGCTGGTCGTTGAGCGGAGCTGATCTTAGCGTTGAGATGGAGATCTCTAGGAAAGCTTTTGCCATTTGATATTATGTGGGGCTGGGAGGTCTCTGGTGGACCAATGTCCTGTATTTGGCTTTCCCACCTCAGAGGCTCAGGACTGACACCCAGCCAGAGCACCAAGACCCTGTCAGCCACATGGTTCAGAAGAAAAAGGAGAAAACAAGAAACAAAGAAAGAAAATAAATAAAATTAATGTTATTAAAATTGAAAAGAATTATTAAAAATAAAAAAGTAATAAAAAAGGAGAAAGAAAGAAGAGAGCAACCAAACCAAAAAACAAATCTTCCAATGATAACAAGCACTAAAAGCTATACTAACAACAACAAAAAACAGACTGTCAGAAAGCTAGCACAAATGGCAAAAGCAAAGCTATACAGACAAAATCACACAAAGAAGCATACACATACACACTTACAAAAAGAGAGAAAGGAGAATTATATATATGTATAAAATTTAGAAAAGGAAGAGAGCAACCAAACCATTAAACAAATCTACCAATGATAATAAGTACTCTAAATACTAAACTAAGATAAACATAAAAACAGAAACAAATTAGATGTAGAAAGCAAACCGCAAGTCTACAGTTGCTTCCAATATCCACCACCTCAATTTTGGGATGATTTGTTGTCTATTCATGTGTTCCACAGATACAGGGTACATCAAGTTGATTGTGGGGATTTAATCTGCTCCTCCTGAGGCTGCCGGGAGAAATTCCTCTTTTTTTTCTTTGTTTGCACAGCTCCTGGGGTTCAGCCATGGATCTGGCTCTGCCTCTGCATGTAGGTCACCTGAGGACGTCTGTTCCCCACCCAGACAGGACAGGGTTAAAGTAGCAGCTGATTAGGGGCCCTGGCTCACCGAGGCCGGGGGGAGGGAGGGGTACAGAATGCGGGATGAGCCTGCAGTGTCAGAGGCCGGTATGACGTTGCAACAGCCTGAGGCATGCTGTGTGTTCTCCTGGTGAAGTTGTCCCTGGATCACGTGACCTTGGCAGTGGTGGGCTGTACAGGCTCCCAGGAGGGGAGGTGTGGATAGTGACCTGTGCTTGCACACAGGCTTCTTAGTGGCTGTAGCAGCAGCCGTAGCATTCATGCCCGTCTCTGGGGTCTGCGCTGATAGCCGTGGCTTGCACCCATCTCTGGAGCTCGTTTAGGCGGTGCTCTGAATCCCCTCTCCTCATGCACCCTGAAACAATGATGTCTTGCCTCTTAGGCAGGTCCAGAGTTTTCCCTGGACTCCCTCCTGGCTAGCTGTGGTGCACTAGCACCCTTTCAGGCTGTGTTCACGCAGCCAACCCCAGTCCTCTCCCTGGGATCTGACCTCTGAAGCCCAAGCCTCAGCTCCCAGCCCCCACCCACCCCGGCAGGTGAGCAGACAAGCCTCTCAGGCTGGTGAGTGCTGGTCGGCGCCAATCCTCTGTGTGAGAATCCCTCCACTTTGCCCTCTACACCCCTGTGGCTGTGCTCTCCTCTGTGGCTCCAAAGCTTCTCCCCCGCCCACCCCCCATCTCCGCCAGTGAAGGGGCTTCCTAGTGTGTGGAAACTTTTCCTCCTTCACAGCTCCCTCTCACTGGTGCAGGTCCCATCCCTATTCTTTTGTCTCTGTTTTTTCTTTTTTCTTTTGCCTTATCCAGGTACGTGGGGAGTTTCTTGCCTTTTGGGAAGTGTGAGGTCTTCTGCCAGCGTTCAGTAGGTGTTCTGTAGGAGTTGTTCCACATGTAGATGTAGTTTTGATGTATTTGTGGGGAGGAAGGTGAGCTCCACGTCTACTCCTCCACCATCTTGAAGGTGCCCCCCCAATTACATTTCTGCTATGTCTTATGTCAGTATGGACTCTGGGCTTACAAGATGTCTATGACGTGCCTGGCCCTTTGCATTTACAAGGAATGGGGAAGGCAAATAGATGAAGCAATGAATTACAGTACAAATTGTTATAAAAAATACATGTGCAAAGTGATTTGGAAGTTCAGAGGGGATTTAGAGGAGGTCTTTAGAGAACCAGTTATTTTAAAATGAGTTTTAAATTTCAACTAAGATTCTCATTAAATTGAGTGTAAGAAAGAAAGCATTGAAAGAAGCGCAAACATGAGTGATATATACGGAGGTATTAAGAGTACCTACTTGTTCAAAGAATGGTGACTAATTTCATGTAGTGATAGGTTGGGGAGGGGCATGAAGGGGAGATAAGTGGCATGAGACATCAAAGAAAAAGTAAATTAGAGCTAATTTTTGGTACACCTTGGGTACCATGTTACAAGCTTTAGATTTTGCATTTTAGAGACAATAGGGAGACCCTGGAATTTTTAAAGTGACAAAGTCATGTGGTTAAATCAGTGTGTCAGCAAGATAAATTGTGTCTATATGAGAGCAGGAATAAGAGGGAAGAAGTTGTTGAAATTGGAGGAAGAAATTGATTAAAAAAATTCTGGATGTAGGACAAGTGTTGGTGACTGAAGAGATTTAGAAGGTGAAGGAGGACTTGTTGTTGATATTTACTATGGATTACCAGGTGCCATAAAAAGGCCATGAAATATACAGGAACTCATTCCAATGTTCTTCACACTAAACCATGCTGACAATGGTTATTTCACTATTTTTTTTTTTAAATAGGCTAAAGGTTGTATTTTGGATATAGACTTTGTCTAGTTCAAATATTCTTAATATCTAAACTCCTTTCTATGTTTTAGTAATAAAAAATAAATTTAACCTTCAGTGTTTAACAATAAATATAACAAAAAGTCAGGAATTTTCATATGCACTATTTAATTAGTTTTTGAAAGAGTAAATTTCAAAAGAGACTAAGCAGTAATAAATGTATAGGTTGGTGAATACTTGAACTTCAGTAGACATATTGATAAATTTAATGTCATAGTCTCTTTATGCACCTACATAATATATACACATATATATGAGTACGCGCACACACACACAAACTATTTAGGAACTTATTAGGTTTATATCTTAAGAGTTGTTCTAAATGATTTATAAATGTCAACTCATTCGTTCTACATAATAATCCTATAAGGTAGATACTATTATTATTCCTGGTTTATAATTATGGAACCTGAGGCCCAGATTGTTTAAGAAGCTTAATCAAGACCACAAAGCTAGTAAGTGGCATAGCCTGACTTTAATCCAAATGGTCTGACTCCAGAGTCCTTATTGCATTTTTTTTAAGAGTGTAAGAAATAATCATTTGCCATTGTTCCTATATGTTAATTTTCAGGTAAAGCACAGTTCAGCCTTTAACACTTTAATTGTTTGAAAACTCTGTATTAAAGAAAAAGTAATGTAATGGTTAGACAAAATTCTGAACAGGAGTGTGTTGGGTGAATATTCAGGAAATAGATAAAATAAGTGTGGCCTGTTCATTGAGTCTATAATGAAATTATGGAACTTTGACTCAATACTCCATAGACTCTGACAAATGAATATCTGTCTGCATGCATCATTTTTATTTCATTTCTATAAAAAAAGTAATAAAAGCAGACACAAAGCTTAAAGGTGTTATTCAGCAATTGGAAATGAAAGTTTGCCATGTGCATAAACATATTTGAGTGTTATAGCATTAGTAACATTTTGATCCTAAAATAAAAAATCAAAGTATGTATAAATAATTATGAAATTAAAATTTTTTTTCCAGAAAATAATCCACATAAACTTTGAGGAGTTAATAGTAGGAGGAAAGTTAAGGGAGTATAGCTTCAGTGAGTTGTATTAAGAAATGGAAAGAGCCATAATGATTACTATTCTGTTTCCCTTTAGCTGTCGTGGCCATTCTTGAGTTAACCATTTATCATTTAGAATTCCTACCCAGGTCATTTTATCCAGATTGCCTTCTTTGACTGTTGTAAACAGTCTTGCTGGTTGAAAGCCTCCTTCCCATTAGACCCAACTGAGGCACCCAAGGAAATACATGGAACTCATACTAAAAGTGTATTGAACATATTAATGGCCTAGTGCCCATGGCTCACACTTATGAGTGGTTCATGTTAAAGAGCTGCCAGCGTTAACCCATGTCGGTTAGGTTTCGGAAGTTCATCTGATAAAATGGCTCAGGGCGTGGGAGGACAAAAAGATTGGTTCCAGCATAGATCTTGTGGAAAATATATTTTAGTGAGGCTGGTCTAATGCTTAAATGTATTGCTATGTATTCCAGTGGAGGAAGACTATAAGACTATATCTGATCAGGTATTTATATAAAATGCCAACTCTTTTATATCCCCATCTCCTCCCAAAATAGTACAAACACATCCCCATACTATGTTCTGTTTATTGATTTGCAAAGAGCTGGAGCTAATAAATATAAATTCTTCTTGATTTATATGGAAAAAAGAACTCTTGAGTTTCTTCCTGGTGTGGGATAAAAGTCTAGCCACCTGACTTCTAGCCCTTGATTCAACACTAATTAGACAGACAGTATTGATGAAGATTCTCACCTCCCCTGGGTCTCATCTGCACAAAGGTAGAGAACTATGCTTTCTTCCTAGGTTTGTTGTAATCATTAAATGACATAGCCAGTGTATATTCTAGGAAAGTCTTGTTTTTTCTGAGGTGCTTTGTTTTCTTGATTCTACTAACTGATAAAGAGTACGGTGTAAGTGCGAAACAGAAGGGAGAATTAAATTTGTGTGTGTGTGTGTATGTGTATGTGTGGTGCTTGTTCTTCAATTTAAAAGATAACATATTAGTAAAGGACTTAGCTTCACACACCGATATTTTTCCTCCAGAGTCACAATGAATTGGGCCAGTTATCACCTATTGACTCTACAGGAAGTATTATGACATAGTTTCTAGTGGCATGAAACAAATGATGGATAACAATGTCAAAAGTAACAAATACTAGCATAATACCATTTACAAAAGCGCTTTCACAAGCTTTACCTTGCTGAATCCTCATAACTGTCATGAGAGGTAGAGGTCATTATTATTTCCATTCTATAAACAGGGAAATGGGCCAAAAGAGATAAACTTCCCCAGCACCACACAGTGAGGAAGAGACAGCTGTTACTTTGACCTAGGTCATCTGAAATCAGATTCTGGTCTGTTCCCACTACATTGCATTTCATTCCCCCCAAAACGATTCTTTTTAGTTAAAAAAAAAAAAAAATCATCTAATTTTATTTTTCCCTGATGATTCCCAGAGACAGAACTGAAGCTGTTAGGAATGAGACAAGCTTCCAGGGAGGACAAAACCTGGAGATAGTAACACCATGGCTAACATTTCCAGAGTACTTGCTTCATGCCAGATGTTGCTATAAGGACTTTGCACCTATAAATTCTTCCAGTGGATATAAAAACCCTGAGTCCTAAGATATAACATTCCTCTCCCCATCCACACACACTGAGATTAAATAATCTGTTTATGCTTGTATAGTGAATCAATTGAACATGTGAATTTGCACCTTGGAAGCCTGGCTTCGGGCCCCATTGCATAACACTTAACACTCTGCAACTCCTACCAGCCTGTGCCAGATACACTCAGGGGCATCCCCAGCATCACAGTACAGGGGAAAGGTCAGACTGAGCAGTTGGACAGAGCCTAAAGTAAAAAAAGAAGAAGGTATACACTAATCAGTCTTGAAAGACAAGAGGGCACAATGTTGAAAGGCAAGAGGAGAGGTCTAACAAGGAAGAGTAGTTGGATTGCTCTATGATAGATGGTTAGCCTCGAGCAGTGGGCTTAGTTGTGCGGCTAGCACGTGGCAGGATTCTGGTTCCTGAGGACTCTGGACAGAGCCAGGTAGCACACAGTCTCAGAGAGACAAAGGAATCAAATGGTGGGTCTCACCTGGCTAGTCCATGGTAGGGTAAACCAGGGACCCAGGAAGGGAATTGTAAGCTTATGCCTTATAATAAGAAAAACACAAAAACAAACAAAGAAAACAGTATAAGAGCCCAGGGCACAAAATTGGAACAGGAAGACCAGTATGGATTTATATCTCAGAGCCCTTGCCTGAGACAGAGGCAGCCACAAGGCAAGGAGCATGGGCTCTGGACATGGGGTGGTCTATCTCAGAAACATAAACCCAGGTGAGAAGCTAAGGCCAGCTGATCTTTGAACTCCCCAATTACTTTGGAATGAAAAAGATGAAATATCCTCAGTGTTATTGGGAGAGAAGGGCTTCTTCAATTATAAAGTTAAATTCAGATTCCAGGGCAAAGATGAGCCAATATGTGATGGAGGAAATGGCTACAGCTGTGAGATTAGGTGTCTAAGGCTCAGTTTAGATGTCACCTCCTCTCACACATTTTACTGGATCCACAAGGCTGATTTTATTAATCCTCTCTGCGGTAACAGTGCATTCCAGGCACTCTTACTGCTTTGTACAGGGTAATGAGCTTTTTTCTTTTCATCTCCATTTTAGGAGTTTGGTTGTGGATTGAGTTATTCACACCCCTCAGTTTGTGTCACATAATCATCAGTAATCTACAAAGGCCAATCTTGTCTTATTTATGTACTTATCTAATTCCTTTTAATTGACAGTCTCCATACCCATGCCCTTCCACAAAGGCCATCATTTAAATGTGTTTCCATATATGCATTTTATCTGTATTCTGAATGGGCATTGGTGCTTTGTGCGTGTGTATCTTAATTTACATGTATGGTGTTACAGTTTTTTTGTTTCTTCCTTATTCATTTACTCAGCATTGTGTGTTTTTAAGGTGTGTTCAGGTTATTTTGTTAAATCTAATTCCTTGCTTCAAACTGTGGCAAAATATTCCATAGTGTGCTTCCATTTTGATAGAACCTATATTGCCTCCAACTCATTGCTAAACTTTTAAGAGGTTAGATGAGCCTTTCTCTGACATAGGTAACAGGAGAAAGCTTGCTCACTTGTGACAGTTTGATTACAGATTGCCTAATTGCTCTCCAGAATGGTATGCTTTTCAATTCACGTGTCTGCGCAGATGATATGTTTCTTGAGAGCACAGAGAGTGTCTTACTCATTTTTGTTTCCACACTGCCTAGATCAATGTAGAGGAAGTGATTAGTGCATATTCATTGAATAAATGAATGGGCCGATATAGGCCAGTCTGTTTCATTCCCAAAGGCAAATAGCTTGGTGAGACATAAATGAGACCCATATATATCAATTGACCTACATGAAGAGTCCTCTTTCAGTTTACCAGTGAAGGAAAAAAAAAAAAACTAAAAACAAAACAAAAAAAACCACACACTGTTTAAAGGTTGCCAGAACTTAGGGACTCTGTGTCCTGTCTTTGAACTGCTGTTTCCGCAGAGGAGTGGAAGTGCTTTCTATTATTTTGAGTAAAAAAAAAGACATGCTCTGTGGGGCTTCCCATAATTGTTCCAAGAGCCAGCAAACGGGACTTCGAAAACCACTTCTCCCAGAAATCAACATTGTTTCCTCTCTCACTCTACCTTCCGGTTAAAAAAAAAAAAGTTCCTGTTTGTGATGAACAGAGGTCAGATTCTCCGTGGGAATATTCGTAAAGAATTAACATCCTTCTCCAGACAGTGTCACAGTGTCATGGAACACGTTTTACCTTTCGCATAGGGTCCCCTTGTGGAATGTGTGTGGCCTGGGATAGTCATTAGGGGATGACAGACTTACGGCAATATCAGGGTCAATGCCAGACGAACTGGAAGATGAACACTGGTGTGTTCATTTAAAATAAAATGATACAGCTTCCTGGTGTGAAATCAAGGCTGCGGTAGTGCGCAGCATTATTGCTTAAGACAAAATTCAAGTACTCCCAAGCTTTGGTGTATGCCCTAAAACAATCCAGTTCAAAACAGATGTGTATTTTCCAATTATCTAAGCCTAGAAAAAATTAGACAAATGTCAAAATAATAAAATCTATTATCTGTTGTAATATCGAATTTTAAAATATCTTACCATGTTTATATCTCTTATAACAGTGAAATTTTTACTTTACATTTAATGTGCAAACTATGTTTTTTTTTTTCTGAAGCAAAAAGAGAAAAATGTTTAATAATAAAGTGATAATAATTTGACACGAGGAGGGAAGATGTAGCATCAGCAACTGAACATTTCTTTTGGTGCAATGATCCTGAGAGCACCTGAGAATCTGGGGCCCTGTGTTCCAGAATTGGCGTTGCTGAGTGATGGGTGGTCTTAGACTTTGTGCCTCTGCACAGGGCTTCTGCATCTGTAATACAGAGGATACACTGGACAATACTAAAATCTATTTTGTGGATTTGGTAAAGCCCTGGAAATTTTATCATATCTTATTTGTTGCCTATGAGAGGGATTGGGTCAAACTAAATATTTGATCAAGAGTTTTGCATTAGCTTTTAAATTACGGTGATCTCCAGGAAAGTTCAGTAAAGGATGCAGAGTTTTCATTTTCCCATCAAACCCAACAGGGTATATTTTCCAAGAAGAGTTTATAACACAGAGCAAAAATGAAAATAAGCTTGGAGAGTCCTATGTAACAATGGGCACAATTAACATTACAAACAAAGGATAGCTTTCTCAAGGTATATACAGTCGGCTTTTGAATAATAGGGGGACAGGGGGCTAGGAGTGCCAGCTCTCTGCTCAGTCAAAAAATTCACATATAACTTACAGTTTGCTCTCCATGTATGTGGTTCCTCCATATCTGCAGTTCTACATCCTCAGATTCAACCAACTGCAGATCTTGTGGTAATGTAGTATCTACTATTGAAAAAAAATCTGTGTATAAGTGGACCCAATGCAGCTCAAACCCATGTTGTTCAAGGGTCACTGGCATCAAATTCTCTACGACCTTTTCTTAATGAGACTGGCTTGTTACCTGATCAAAATATCCATTAACAAGAAAATCTCAAATATGCTCTTTGACAAATCATGAATTTCTGAGGTTGTAATTAGTCATTACATATTATTTGGTAGTGATATCAGAAGGAGATGCATCAATGTTAATATCAACGGCTAACTTTTATTGAGTGAATAGACAGTTCTAAGTTGTTTTTATGGGCAGATTCATTTAATCTTCACAGAAACGGTATAAAGTGGCTGCTAATGTTATATTTTATAGCTGAGGAATTTGAGGCATAGCAAAGATAAATAATGTGTTCAAGGTTTACAACTAATAGGCAACTGAGCTGGAATTCAATTCAGGCACTTAGCTCCAGAGTCCATGCTCTTATCCATAATGCTATGGGAAATGCATATCAAAAATGGTATTAGGGCTTCCCTGGTGGCACAGTGGTTGAGAGTCCGCCTGCCGGTGCAGGGGACATGGGTTCGTGCCCCGGTCCGGGAGGATCCCGCATGCCGCGGAGCGGCTGGACCCGTGAGCCGTGAGCCATGGCCACTGAGCCTGTTCATCCAGAGCCTGTGCACCGCAGTGGGAGAGGCCACAGCAGTGAGAGGCCTGCATACCGCAAAAAAAAAAAAAAAAAAAAGGTATTAAATTTTGAGGAATTTCCCTTCCTCTCTTTCTCCCTCTCTCCACCCTCTCTCTCTCCCTTTTTTTCATCAAATATAATTTTTTTAACATCTTTATTGGAGTATAATTGCTTTACATTGTTGTGTTAGTTGTTAATTGCTTTACAGTGTTGTGTTCTGTTGTTCTGTATAACAAAGTGAATCAGCTATATGTATAAATATATCCCCGTATCCCTTCCCTCTTGAGTCTCCCTCCCACCCTCTCTATCTCACCCCTCTAGGTGGTCACAAAGCACCAAGCTGATCTCCCTGTGCAATGCGGCTGCTTCCCACTAGCTATCTATTTTACATTTGGTAATGTATATGCGTCCATGCCACTCTCTCACTTCATCCCATCTTACCCTTACCCTTCCTCATGTCCTCAGGTCCATTTTCTACGTCTGTGTCTTTATTCCTGTCCTTCCCCTAGGTTCTTCAGAACCATTTTCTTTTTGGATTCCATATATATGTGTGAACATAAGGTATTTGTTTTTCTCTTTCTGACTTACTTCACTCTGTATGACAGACTCTAGGTCCATCCATCTCACTACAAATAACTTGATATCATTTCTTTTTATGGCTGAGTAATATTCCATTGTATATATGTGCCACATCTTCTTTATCCATTCATCTTAGGTTGTTTCCATCTCTGGGCTATTGTAAATAGACTTGCAGTGAACATTGTGGTGCATGACTCTTTTTGAATTATGGTTTTCTCAGGGTATATGCCCAGTAGTGGGATTGCTGGGTTGTATGGTAGTTCTATTTTTAGTTTTTTAAGGAACCTCCATAATGTTAGCCATAGTGGCTATATCAATTTATATTCCCACCAACAGTGCAAGAGGGTTCCCTTTTCTCCACACCCTCTCCAGCATTTATTGTTTGTAGATTTTTTGATGATGGCCATTCTGCCTGCTGTGAGGTGATACCTCATTGTAGTTTGGATTTGCATTTCTCTAGTGATTAGTGATGTTGAGCATCCTTTCATGTGTTTGCTGGCAACCTGTATATCTTCTTTAGAGAAATGTCTATTTAGGTCTTCTGCCCATTTTTGGATTGGATTGTTTGTTTTTTTGATATTGAGCTGCATGAGCTGCTTGTATACTTTGGAGATTAATCCTTGGTCTGTTGCTTGTTTGTAAATATTTTCTCCCATTCTGAGGGTTGTATTTTTTTTTTGTTTATGGTTTCCCTTGCTGTGCAAAAGCTTTTAAGTTTCCTTAGGTCCCATTTGTTTATTTTTGTTTTTATTTCCATTTCTCTAGGAGGTGGGTCAAAAAAGATCTTACTGTGATTTATGTCATAGAGTGTTCTACCTATGTTTTCCTCTAAGAGTTTTATAATGTCTGGCTGTACATTTAGGTCTTTAATCCATTTTTAATTTATTTTCATCAAATATAATTTAAATACCTAGTAAGTATCATACACTCCTAGGTACTGAGAATTCTAAGGTCAATCAAATGGGATCCCTAATCATCAAGGTATTCATGGCTCAGGGAGATAAACAGATACAAGTAAAGGTGAGACACCCTAATAATCAACAAATGGAGCACAATGGATGAGCCCAGAAGGCTCTAAGGATTCTGAAAAAGAGATTTCAGAGACAATATTTAACCTGACCTCAAAGACTGACTAACAAGTATAGATTGAAGGGACAGGGCATTGTCAATAGAAGGAGTAGTTTGTGTTAAGTCCCAGAGGTTTAAAATTTCATGGTACTTCTCAGTAGTAGCAAACACTTTTATGTGGCTTTGGTACAAGAACAGAGAGAATGAGAATAGATAAGTGATAGCTATATACTCAGTAGATTTGTGGTTTCTCCTTGGTCTCTTGGCAATCATCACTTTTCAATATTTTAAAACTAGTGTTTCTTTATAATTTAGATGATAAATATGCTGTGAAAAAAAATCAATTCTTCTCAAGGCTCAAATCAGCTCTTTGGCAACATTCACGTTTGTGTTTGTGGTCCTTATGATAACTTTGAAGTATAGAGGATGAATATTACCATTATTTCCATTTTACAGTTCAGCACAGAGAGGTTCAGGGAGGTAAGATGGCTTGGTGAAACTGACGTATGCAATGAATGGCAGCACCAACACATCAACTCCTGATCTGGTTCCTTTCCCTGATACCCACTCTGTGGTTGGACCAATGCTATGCACCATATCTTACAAACACACTAAAGTGGGAAGAGCAGAAAAATAACATAAGTGTGGGTCTCTGATGCATTAATGAGCTACTGAATCAGTTCTATACTATTTCTAAATTCCTTGTTATGTGATGAAAACCTATTTCTTTAAAAATGACAACAAAATATTAAATAGTCAATAGTCAATTAAAACAGATCTCACTTCATTTGATGTAACAATATAATATTTCTACAGTAATGGTACTTTTTTCTGATAGTTCTCTGCCAAAATATTTTGAATAGCTAGTTGTGTTAAGAAAAATCCTTCAATTAAAAACAAAAGAAAGACAGTACATGAGACTTCCCTGGTGGCTCAGTGGTTAAGAATACTCCTGCCAATGCAGGAGACAGGGGTTCAATCCCTGGTCCTGGAAGATCCCACATGCTGCAGAGCAACTGAGCCCGTGCGTCACAACAACTGAGGCCCGCACACCCTGGAGCCCATGCTCCACAACAAGAGAAGCCACCATAAATGAGAAGCCCAGGCACTGCAATGAAGAGTAGCCCCGCTCACCGCAACTAGAGGAAGCCCGTGTACAGCAATGAAGACCCAACACAGCCAAAAAAAATAAATTAAAAAAAAAAAAGACTGTACAAATGAAGTATCTGTTGGGAGATATTTTAGTTTGGGCCAACATAACAGAATACCATACACTTCAGCTTAAACAACTGACATTTATTTTTCACAGCTGTGGAGGCTGGGAAGTCCAAGATCAAGGTAGCGGGCAAAGGAGGTTTCATTCTAAGGCTTCTTCTCTTGGCTTGTAGGTGGTCACCACCTTCCAGTGTGTTCACATGACCTCTTCTTTGTGCTCACTCAGAGAGAGCAAGCTCTCTGCTGTTTCTTCTAAGGGCACTAATCTCATCGTGAGGGCTCCACCCTCATGCCTCATTTAATCCTAATTACCTTTCAAAGGCCGCACAGATGCCAACATATTGGGGGTTAGGGTTCAACTTATGAATTTTGGGTAGATACAAATATTCAATCCATAACAGGAGACAATTCTGCATGAGTCTTGCATTTCTGCATGTTTTATGAGCAGAAGGCAATTTCATTTATTGTGCAATTTAATGGGGAAAATGTCTCTCTCTGAGGCAAGACTGGGCAGATTTGCTTGCAGTCCATTATAAAAGATCAGAGTTTCTCTCCTACAATACAACCCACTACATGTGCAGGTGTCACTTGACCTTTGTCATGCTGCCCTCTGGGAATTGGGGCTCAGGGAACCAGTGCAAGAAAATGCTGATGTCCTGGTTACTAATATTTCTGAGAGCAATAAACTGTCTTTCATCTCACCCAGGTGGTATGTTTTTTGCCTACATCTGTAGATCTGTGGCAGGCTAACTTGTAGCTTGCAAGTAGGGTAAAACCTAAGATCCTTCCCAGTTCTTTACAATATCTAAACAAGAAAACAATACAGTGATAAGGTAAGAAAAATTTACATATGAATATGTAAATAACTCCAGGCTAAAGTGAAGTTCAGTGGAATTCCCTGGCGGTCCAATTGTTAGGACTCTGGGCTTTCACTGCTGAGGGTGCACTTTTGATCCCTGGTTGCACTAAGATTACACAAGCGGTACAGCACAGCCAAAAAAATAAGAAAACATAAACCAAGACAAACCAAAACAAAACAAAGTGAAGTTCAGTATTGATGCTGCATTACATATTTTAATGTTCCAAAAATTGTTTTATATCCAAGGATCTTATGTAACATTATCACTGTAAATTAACTCAAAATAATCCAGAGTCAAACCAGTTCAACCAGGAAGGCCCCAACATAGAGAAAACAAATTCTCCTTGATGGAAATAGCTTGGATATTAATAAAACACATCATAGATTTTTAATCCAAACTAATCTAATCAAGCATTATGTATGTATTGATTAAACTATTATTTTTATTGAATAAAGCTTATTTATCAGATATGTATAGACTGTGTACAGCTGTGGAAGGCATTCCCCTTGGCACTGAGGATTATATTAACATAAAGAAAGTCCCTGAGCTCAGGAAACCTAAATTCACATCTGGGAGAGCATCAACAGTAAACAAATAAATGTGATTTCAGACAGGGAAATGTGCATTAAAGAGAAAAAGACCACAAGGGAATAGAGAGTAATAAGGGCCAATGAAGGACTTAACATCTAGAGAAAAGCCTTTTTGAAAAGATGATATATGAGCAGAGACCTGAATGTCTTGAAATAATTAGTCATGTGATCTATGGAGAAGAGACTTTGAGACAGAAAAAAACAGGCAGCCAGAAACAGGAATGAGTGTAGCCTGTTCCAGGAAAAGCAAAAAGGCAGTGTGACAAAAGCAAATGAACCAAGTGAGCAAGTGGTAGGAGATGAAATTGGAGCCGAAGGCAGGAGCCCGTTCATGTGTGACCTTGTAGGCCACAGTAAGGCCCCAGATATTATTATGGTAAGTGTGATGGGACGCCATGCAAGTATGTTGACAGAAGATGCTTGTCCAGTGAATAGGGTATATCAGGGTAAACTTGGGAAGCACTTTAGAAGGCTATTGTACTGCTCCAGACATTATAAGAGAAGACGGTGGTGCTGATTACAAGAGGAGCTGGGGCAGGCAGTTAGAAATGGCCATATTAGTGGTATATTTTGAAGGTAGTTACTACAAGATTTGCTGATAGACTGGATGAGTGGAATGAGGAGGAGGCCTTATTCAAGGATGATTTGCAGGTTTTTGCCTGAGTGGTGGTGCCTTAGACTAAGACAGGGAAGAACAGGGGAGGAGTCAGTTTGGTGGAGGAAATCGAGTTCTTTTTTGCCATAAGAAGTTGAACATTCTATCATACATTGAAATGAGGCTATTGAGTGGGCAGGCTCTGGAATACAGAGGAAGGGTGTAGATAGTGCTCTGGTTATTGCTGAGTAACAAAATCTCCAAAGCTTAATGACTTAAAACAATAGCAACAAGTATTTTGTTTCAAACCTTCAACTTGAGTAGGGATTGATGGGGACTTATAATAATTCTTTTTTTTTAAATTTATTTATTTATTGGCTGTGTTTTGGGTCTTCATTGCTGCGTGCAGGCTTTCTCTAGATGCAGCGGGAGGGCGCTACTCCTACTTGTGGTGCGTGGGCTTCTCATTGCAGCAGCTTCTCTTGTTGTGGAGCATGGGCTCTAGGCACATGGGCTTCAGTAGTTGTGGCACGCAGGCTCAGTAGTTGTGGTTCACAGGCTGTAAAGCACAGGCTCTGTAGTTGTGGCACACGGGCTTAGTTGCTCCGTGGCATGTGAGATCTTACCGGACCAGGGCTTGAACCTGTGTCCCCTGCATAGGCAGGTGGATTCTTAACCTCTGCACCAACAGGGAAGCCCCAGTGGGGATTTGTTTCTGCTTCATTTGGCATTAACTGGGGAACCGGGAGGCTGCAGGCTGGAATCGTCTAAAGTCTCACTTACTCACATGTGTGGTTGGGGATGATAATGGCCATCAGCCATCTACTGGGACTGGATCAGAGCACCTACACGTGGCCAATCATCTGGCTGCTGGATTTCTTCACAGCCTGGGGGCTGGGTTTCTAGGGTGCACATCTCAAGAGAGAGGTAGAACCAGTGTGAAGCTGTATCACCTTTTCCTAACCAACTCTCAGAAATCCCACAGCTTCACATTTGCCTCTGTTCATTAGAAGTGAGTCACTAAGGTTGGCTTATTCAAAGGGGGAGGAGAAGTATATTCCATCTTTTTTTTTTTTTTTTTTTTG
>NW_006781997.1:877453-882735 GCF_000442215.2 Lipotes vexillifer | reverse complement strand
TTGGTTATATTTAAAAGGGGGGAAAAATTTTTTCCCTCTTTTTTTTTTTTTTTTTTTTTGCGGTACGCGGACCCCCCACTGCTGTGGCCTCTCCCGTTGCGGAGCACAGGCTCCGGACGCGCAGGCTCAGCGGCCATGGCTCACGGGCCCAGCCGCTCCGCGGCACGTGGGATCCTCCCGGACCAGGGCACGAACCCGCGCCCCCTGCATTGGCAGGTGGACTCCCAACCACCGTGCCACCAGTGAAGCCCTAATCCATCTTTTGTAGGAGGTGCAACAAAATATTTGTGGGTGTGTTTTAAAACCATCACAGCCAAAGAAATAAATTTGTGAGTCATTGGCATATTGATGACATTTATACCCATTAGAGGGGATGACATAGCTTAGGGAGAGATTAAGATTAGAAGACAAAGAAGGCCAAAGACTAAGCCCTGGAGGACACCATTACTTAGAGTCTCTCAGAGGAAAAGGAGCCAGAAAAGGAGACTGAGAAGGAGAAACCATTGAGGTTGGAGGAAAAACCAGGAGAACCTTGTGTGCTGAAAGCCAAGAGATGAAAAGTGTTTCACGGAAGTGGTAAAACTGTGTCAATACTGTTGATGGCTCAAATAGGTAGAGTAAGATGAGGATAGGAAACTAATGGATGTTTTTGAGGACTTTTACAAGAGCAGTTTCAATTGTATGATGACGATAGAAACCTGATTAGAGTGATTCAAAGAGAAAATTGAGAGGCGAGAAAGCAAAGGCTCTTTTTCAGTCTTCTTTTACCTGTTTAGAAGGCCCCATGGGGTCAGGATACAAAAGATGATGGGGTGGCAGGGGACGGGCTGTGGGAGAGTGTATGGGAAATCATTCAGCTGGAGTGTTGACTTTTGGCTGTGGTTGAAAATAATCCTTCAGGGCATATTCGCTGTACTTTTTTCCCCCCTCACTGAACATTCAATGGTCAAACTCTCTCCTGTATTAACACAAAGGTATGACATACATTGATAATGAAGACTGACTTGTAAAGTAGTTCTTATGTCCCAACACTGATAGTAGGAGACACTTCTTACGCCATGACAGCCGGAATTTCATCAAATAGACAGAAAACTAGGCAGGATATCACTAACTACAGGGCACATTCCCAATTGAGAGCAGAGACAAGAACCTATTGCATGTGAATACATTTTCAGTTGTTGATTTCTGTTAAATTTCTTTTCCATTTTAAGCAGAGAAGAAATCAGCTGTTCATAATGGGTCTCATGGACATATTTAACTCTAAGTTTTAAACATATCCTTTAAAACTATATGAAATTAGGTCAATCACATTTTCTAGGTAAGAATGTTAATCATAGCTAAACCACAGTACTAGGGATCACTGATCTATTTCCAATCACTTGAAATTTTACCCAATATTTAATCCCACCATAATGCTGTGAGATGGGTTTATCCTACAAAGGAGATAACTGAGGCTCAGGGGGAACAAATGACTTGCTTAGAGTCAAACAAGGAGGTGGTGGAACCAGGCTGAGCAATTTGGCTCAGAGTCTGGGCTCCTAATTACTAAGCATCCTGCCCCCTCAAAAACATGTTCTCTTACCAGAAAAGGCAAGCAAACTGCAACTGCTTTTCAACAAGTTGTTTTTTTTTTTTTGCTTTTTTTTTTAAAGTGGCCAAATAAAATTTTATTGATGTATTTAAAAAAGTGCACCTCTCATCTAAGAAGAGAATGTGAAACTCTCAGCCCCATGGGTGATTTTTTTTTTTTAAGTGTAGGGGAATAAAAGCATATTGCACTGCTCTAATTAAAAATACACCAACACAGAGGGACTGCCAATTGCCTCTGTACTTTCAGAGAGCACAGAGTTCTGTCTTAAAAGCAGCTTTGTTTGAAAGACAAATACTAGGAAGGAAAAGTATTGGTAAAGTTTCATTAGGAGGCAAGCCTTGTTCTCTGGGCCAGCAGCCTTATACTAGTTCTCAGAAATGTTTAGGATTCTGCCTTTCTCCAAATTCAAGTTAAAGGAAAGCCATCTGAGTAGGCGATACCGATTATGCCCCTGGGGCCAAAACCCTGTGGGATTAGGATGAGAGCCCTGAGACCCAGGTGTAGCAGGTTTCCTTGCTTATCAGCCCATTGGCATCCAGCCAGGGAATAATAGTTAATTCAATCTGGTAAAAATATATTGAGCAGCTGTTAAATTCTGGTGCTATTTGCGGTCCTGGGGATGCCAGATGGAAACCAAGTCCCCTAAGGAGCTAACAGTTTCTCTGGCTGGTAGAAATACAAGTAAACAGGTAATTTAAATATATTGTAGGTACAGTTATTGTTTGACGGGGGCAGGGGATAATTTAAGAGTGACAGGTTGATTAGGCTTCAAATGATAAATATTGTCGTTTTGTAACACCTAAGTGGGATAGGTACAGAACACACATTTTATTGGAAGAACACATGAGAAGTTTTTAAAGGCAAAATAGAAGATAATGTAAATTACAAGTTTAGTGAAAACACATGTTCATTTTAATATAGTCAAGCAATATCTATATAAGAAAGTAATCTAAAAATCCTGATATTCAGAGACAGTCACTCTTCTGTTTCCATTAGGGGATCGCCACAAAAATAACACTTTTGGCCTCTCTCCCTCCTTGCTCACTCTTTCCTCTAACAGGAGAGTTGTTTTATCTGGTCATGAGCGATGGAATATTTGGTAGAGTTTACATCGTTGGGCAGGATATGTTCGGCTCTGTTCCTGCTTCTATGAAGCAAGCACAAGTTCTAGAGGCAGACTGGGAAATTCCTCAGTTTCCCCAGTGCTGGAGCCCAGTGGGCACAAAGAATAAAACTCCTTCTTACAGATGTCTGGGTAGGACTCAAGCTTGCAGAATTAGAATATCCTTTGGGTGGGTTATGCTGAGGAAAGACGAGACCCTGATGGAAATAATGGGAAATGCATCTGGCCCCAGGACCAATTCACATTCTCCAATCCAGAGCTAGCAGCATAAAAGCTTTTAGACATTTTGAATTCTACCTATTTTCTGTATTTATTTGTCAATTGTTTCATATATATTCACTATGTAAAAGACAGGAACAATCTTACCTCAAAGAGCTGATACAAAAATGGCTTGGCATTAAGCATTAATGCTGCCTCACTATGCTTGGCACATATTTGGTGAAGCATAGAAGTTAGTTCTTCTCTGTGTTTCTGCTCTAAAAAAACACTCAGAATTTTAGAGCAGAGCTTTCCAAAGAGGTATCAATCCTCTTCAGCTTCTCTACTAATGCAGTGATCCTGTCCCAGAGTTCTGAGTTTGAAGAAGTCCAGTGAAAGAAAATGTACTACTCTGATTAAATTTAAGACCAATGCAAATCCTTTCCACAGATGAAAAGTTTTAATTATTGGAAAGTTCTACATTAAACCATAATCTGCCTATCTATAATGTTCCATCACTGTTCTAGAATCTGTCTTCCAGAGACACCTAGTAAGTCTACCATTTCTACTACTGGTGATCATTCAAATATCATGCCCTCCTCTCCTATGTTAAAAATCCTTGTTTCCTCAGTCATTTTTCCTCAGTATTGGACACATAGTAATTGCTCAACATTAATTAACTGAGCTCCAGTCTCCTATAGCCAACTGGCTACTTGATATTTATTTCCATTTTAAAGGAGCAGCTCAACTTTAGCATATCCAGAAATGGTACCCTTGATTTACTCCTCAGTCTTCCCACTTCTAATCTTTTCTATCTCAAAATTAAAAAAAAAAAAAGTCTCCATCCAGCTGTTCAGGAAAAATTTAAGAGCCATTTATCATTGCATCTTCTCTTTTATAGAAAATATGCAAACCAAGAGCAAATATTGGCATATCATGTTTTTTCTAAATATTTATTTATTTGGTTGTGCTGGGTCTTAGTTGTGGCAGACGGGCTCCTTAGTTCTGGCATGCAAACTCTTAGTTGCAGCATGCATGTGGGATCTAGTTTCCTGACCAAGGATCGAACCAGGGTCCCCTGCATTGGGAGCATGGCGTCTTAACCACTGCACCACCAGGGAAGTCCCTCTTGGCATATCTTCAGTTACACTTCAAAATATCTCTCAAATTCATCCACTTATCTCCCTCCATCTTTACCACCTGCACCACAGTTCCAGACAATTTTGTATCTGCCTGCGCACTTGTAAAGACATTTACATTTGTTTCCTGATTCTACTTTTAGCCCTCTTTCATGAAACTTTTACACAGTAGACAGAGTAATCATTCAAAAATAAAAACCAGATCATGTTCTCCAGCTGAACATCCTACAAAAGCTTTTCATTGTATTTAGAATAAAATTTTAAAAATTACCGTCCCATACAAGTCTCCACTTACTTCTCTACCCTCATCTTGTACAATTATCTTACTTTCTTTCACTATTCTAAGCTAACATTTTTCTATTTTTGTTCTTGAAACAGTCAAGATTTCTCCAATTCAGGGCCTCTGCACATGCTGTTCACTCTGCTCTTTGCATTTTCCTTTTCTTTTTATATGTTTTTTTCTACTCCTTATATCTTAGCTGATGTGACCTCTCAGAGGGGCTATGTCCAAACCAACCTAGGTAAAGTAGCCTCCCTCCACCAATGTCATTATTGTCTGCCACCTCACCCTTCTCCACTTCCTTTCTAGCATTTATAACTATCAGAAATTATCTTGTTAACTCTTGGTTTACTTTTTTATTGTCTGTTTTCCCATATAGCATGTTTCTTGTTCATCACATTGTCCTTTATATATATTATACATATACGTATATAATATATATAACACTGCCTGGCATATAGTAGATATGAAATCAATATTTGTTGACACAGTGAATAAATAAGGTTGTGTTTAGAGTCTTGGATATTTAAAATACGGATTTCAGAGATGAAAAATCCATAGGTGTTAAGAAGGTTCAAAACGTGGTCATAAATGTAGGGAAGAATCAAAGGTTACTGGTGTGAGGAGGTTAAGGTATATAGGAACTAAGAGGCTGGATGGTCACCCATATGGACAGTCACCTGATTGATGGTGGATCTTGGGTGCGTGCAAAGTGCTCGAGACAATCAAGGGTGAAGCAGACTCAAAATTAAAGATCAGGGCTTCCCTGGTGGCGCAGTGCTTGAGAGTCCGCCTGCCGATGCAGGAGACGCGGGTTCGTGCCCCGTTTCGGGAGGATCCCACATGCCGCGGAGCGGCTGGGCCCGTGAGCCGTGGCCGCTGAGCCTGCGCGTCCGGAGCCTGTGCTCCGCAAATGGGAGGGGCCGCAACAGTGAGAGGCCCGCATAACGC
>NW_006781997.1:874396-877156 GCF_000442215.2 Lipotes vexillifer | reverse complement strand
AACGAAAAAAAAAAAAAAAAAAAAATTAAAGATCAGTACCTTTTAGAGAGAGAAGACTTATCTTCTTTGGATGCTGCTCTTCAGGACCAGAATCACCTTTTATCTTTGAAAATAATGAAGAAAGCAAAGACAAGATTTTTACAAAGAAGAATAAAACCTGTCAAAGATAATCTGTCAATAATATCTTTTAAAGCATCAGTTGTTTTTTTTTTAATTTAATTTTCTTTTCTTTCTTTATTTATTTGGTTGTGCCAGGTCTTAATTGCGGCTCTCGGGCTCCTTGGTTGTGGCATGTGAACTCTTAGTTGTGCCATGCATGTGGATCTAGTTCCCTGACCAGGAATTGAACCCGGGCCCCCTGCATTGGGAGTTCGGAGTCTTAACCACTACGCCACCACGAAAGTCCCCAAAGCATAAGGTTTTAAAGGTTGAAAGTTCTTAGGTATTTTTAACTAGATAATTTTATTTCCTTTAATATTGGCTAATATGTAGCCAATATTATGTACATACATGGAAACATGACAAATATGAACACCGAAGTGTTGGGTGGGCCAGTTTAGAAAGGGGATGTATCCACCTATGTAAGCATGCAATTGCATTTCCAACATAATCAGCTGCCTGAATTCCATGCCTAAATTTAGCCAATACATTTTCATCTATTAGTAATTAGGGAGTTATTTTAAAATGTTCCCTGAGCCTTTCTTCTGCATTACCTATAAATCAAATTACAGAAAAATAAATTTGATTTTAAAATCATTTTGGGACTGTTCCTTTTTTGTGTATTTTATTGGTATGCAGTATTTACAGACTTAGAAAAGGAAATATGAAAAATACAGCCATGACAACAAAACAAAAGAAAATATAAACAAGAAAACACTGCCAAAAGAAAAGAAAAGCAAAACCATGAATTACAAAGAATAGTACATAAAGCAATAAAGGACTGATTCCATTGTGTTAAAATCCAAACATAAGAAAAGATAGAATCACTAAGTACATTTTCTAAAAAGAAAAGGTGTGATTTTAGACTCTACAAAGGATTCCTTAGCTTTACTTAAGGTTAAATGATTTCATTTAGATAGTGTCTCAGTAGTTTGGAATGTGGTTTAGGTTATAAAAATTCAAATTTCATGCGGTTCTTCTGGAAGAATCAGTTTGGTAAAATAAAATAAACCTACAGTATCTTAGTAGGTTTCTCCACCATCCTTTACACTGGCTCTGTTATGTTCACATATTTTTGCTTGTCAAGCTTACCTCAGTGTGGAAAGCTTTTCCTTCATAGTTTAACAATTCCTGAGACTTAATCCTCCTCTCCGGAGATCCATTTGGAATCTTTTTCCCTTTTTTATAACTGCAATTTATTTTACACCACGATAGCACTTATTTTACTCTTGTACATTCAGGTCAGTTTTTCTCATCTTCCTTTCCCACTAGATCACTTGTACAATGGAGGCTCTGTCTTATGACTCTGTAATCTATGGTGCTGAGATGTAGAACTTTAAGTATGGCAGAAAATATGAAAGTAGAGATGTTTAAGGGGCCCTAGATTTTAGATGGTTTCCTCACCCAACAGTGTCAAATATCAAGTACTTTAAGCAAAAAAATGGTTGTAGATTTTAGGCTTGGAAGAACGTGGACTGAGTCACGTGGCTGGGTTTGAATCCCAGCTCTGCCATTTACACACTGTGTGACTTCTGGCAAATGGCTTAAGTTCTCAGGGCATCACTTTCCTCATGACTAAAATGGAGAAATAATACTTATTACCTCATATACTTATTCAATATGCAGAATGAGACATACCCAAAAAGAGCTTAGAATAATACCTGGCACATAAGCTTTTGGTATAGGTTAGCAATTATCATTAGTCAAAAAAGCATATTGATATACTACTTACATGAATGTAGAGCACAGGACTACATTTCCTTTACGGGAAACAGGAGGACAATGACTTACAAATAAGGCCTATAGCTTGATTCTAATGTCATGACAGTGATTATTGGTTATTTTAATTTTTCTTGTACTCTTTTAAAAAAATGTTCTAATTTCCCTACCTGTATTAGTTTATAATGGGACATTAGATATTGCTTCTTAAAAAATTGAGGACGTTGTATAAGCAAAAATTTGAAATAAGAGATGGTATAATTACATGAATTTAGACCAAAAGTATGAATTTGACTTAAAATTATGTTGGGAGAGTTTAAACTACCCCAATAAGGAATATGAAGGGAAACGTACATAGGAAACTTCTTGGAGTTTTCTGATGAGCTGATCTTACATGTTGGGTTCTCTGGAAACATCTGATTATATTCCGATGCTGAGGTAGTTTGGGTTTCAAACTGTTTGTTAGGGATCAACATTTATAAAAGGAAGGAGGAAAAGAACTGGGCAGAGGAAGAACTCGAACTGTGATGCAGGCCCACTGAGACCTTGGCCATCCTGTGGGGTCTCGGGGATGGGTATTATCTGCCTGAGTGTCCCAGGTCAGTCCCTGACTTAATCACTGAATGTGGGCTGCTGTAAGTGTTTTACATAATTGTCACATTATACAAGGTAGTGATGTTTTTGTTTTATATTTGTTTTATCTTTAAATTTTCCAGATGGAATCAGAGGCTCAGACAAGTTAAATATCTCTCTTAAGATCACAGTTAGTAGGTTTAATCCCACACAGCTTGGCTCTAGAGCTTAATGAATTGACCATCATGTTTTTGTGCTTCAGAGAAAGAAAACTTGTAATCACTTTATATGAATTGAGTCTCCTGCTGA
>NW_006781997.1:853433-874285 GCF_000442215.2 Lipotes vexillifer | reverse complement strand
TGCTGAATTTCATTCCAAGATAATGAAATAAACCACAGACTGAATTCTATTAACATTCTTGGTAATGATTCAGATTGTGAAAATTCATAGAGAGATAGGTATAAGGAATGGACAGATATTATAACAATTTGTCAAAAGAAAAAGGGAGTTGTACATTTGAGCCATAAATTAGAAACACTGAAAATGAAAATATCATGGATCCAAAATAGGTTCACCAAGAATGAATCTCACCAAACAATATTCTTTCACCAGTATGTTTATGCATCAATAGATAATGACACTAGGATAATGTTGTAAAAGGCGTTACCCTCTGTTAAAGAAATTGCAGAACACATTAGACCTGACTTCAGAATTAGGCAGAATATGTAGTCGCTTCCATGACATAGTTTGAAGAGGGCATTTATTTAAGTCAAATCTATTAAAATCCTGTCACAGGGACAGATATTACCAGTCTTATTGATATTACCACTTTAGGAACTTTTAAACAGGTCATTCAATCAACAATTGTTTTAGGAGTGTTTGTCATATGTGGGATACCAAGGAGGCCAAAAGTCTCATCTGAGTGTAAAATTCTGTGGTTCTTAATCCTATGGAGTTTGCATTTATTAGCAAACTATATTAGCACTATATTACGTGGAAATGCTAGAGCCTCAAATAGATATTAGTTTTTGCGATTATCACATCATCCACCATCCTTCAGCAGATATAAGGATACCATTCACCATCAGTGAAGCCAGAACAGGACTAACCTCACCCAAGAATATGAATACCTAGATCCTCTTAGGAATAAACTAGGTGGAGCACAAGGAAGAAAAGAGTAGTTGTGAAGAATCCATAATCTTCACAAAGTGCCAGTAGTATTCTCCATTTTTGCACTGGGAATCTCTCAGTGTGCAAAGTAAAAAGAAATGAATTACAGCTAAACGATGAGATGAGGTGAGGCATTAAAAGACTTTAAGCGTAATGAAAATACCCAAAGATAGCTCTGTATGTATTGTAACATTTTAAACTTTTGAAAGTGGTGGAAGGAACAAACCTTTCATTGCCAGGTAGATTGTGTGGAGACTAATCCAGCAACTTTAAATCAAAAGTCATTGCTGACTCATGGATTTTGCTTGAAGTAAGACCCTAGAGAGAACAGGCAAGCTAGATATTGACATGCACTCTTCTGTATGTAAAATTTTCTCCAAAAACAGAAGGGTGGTTTATTTTCTAGTCTTTCCATGATTGCAAAATATTATAATAATTAAGAAAACCAAATCAAAACAAACAAAAAATAGAATAAAATTTAGCACATGAGTATTCCAAATAGCTTAGAATGGAATCATCTCAAAAATATAACAGGAACTTCAAATAACTGGTATCTCTAGGATACAGTAATCTGGAGTTTAGAAAGAAAAAAAAAAGTGGTTATTAAGGCCCATAAAAACCTAATACTTGATTTATCTGTGCTCTATATAAAAAAAATAGAAATTGTAGCTCGTAGTAAGAGTAATAAAAATGAAACCCTGAATTAGAGAATATATTTTCCTCATGAGTGTAAAGTATTCTCCTAGTTATTGTGTTTATTCTCCACATGCCCTCCATGTGGGTATGGATAATAAATTCTATTTGTTTTACAAATGAAGAAATTAGGAGACAAAACATAAATAACAAAGGTCAAGTATCTTCAGCCAACTTTCCTTCACCACATCAAACAGATGCAGGATGCATAGCTTTATGAAATGTACTTCTATTAAAGAATAATAGTAGCAATGTATCCCAATTCTCTTCTATATTCTTTGCATACTTTCTTCCTTCCTTCTTCCTCTCTTTGTGCCAATTTTTTTCTCTCTTTCCACTTGTTATTTTTACATAAAGAAAATAATCATTGCTTTATGGAATCCCGTGACCCTGAAAGATGAGAAGAGCAGTTGCCCAGAAGGAATGACAGTAGTTGCATATATACCACAGGGTTGATATCTTGAGCATTTAATTAAATCAGACTTTTCCACAAGGACCATCGAATATCTAGACTGAATCCCAGTTGGGACATTCTCGGGCAACCATCATGTCAGGAAAACCGGGAATTTGTTGTTTTTTGTTTTTGTTTTTTTAACAAGGGTGATAGGGCAAGCAATGTAGTAAAAAAGATAGTATCAAATAGCAATATTTTAATTCTGACCACAAATATAAAAATAAAAAGCAATACTTCCAGCATCCCAAATAGCAAAAACTGCTGTTTCCTTCTAAAGGAATACAACACCATACTTGGGGATACTAATCTTGTGGTGGCAACAATGACAATCATTTAGAGACATAGTCTGGAAGAGTAAGGGTCAGAGGAATGGAAGGGGGCCCCTCTTTCATCCTCTATTCCGACTCTTTCCTCTTCTCTATACTCTTAACAATACTTTTAGATAGCAGTCAAGTTGAGATGGCTATAATTAACCACTTGAAAATAATGGATTAATTTGGCTATCACCTTTGTTATTGAGATCACTCCTCACATAAGGTATTTGTCTAAGCAGCTTTATCTAGAAGAATAAATTTTTAAAAGTTGAATTTTAGACATCATGAAAAGAATGGTGGTAAGACATTCTTGGGTTTTTAATTCAAATCCCTTCACATCTTATAGACCTGATTATATGCATACCTGTATGTGAATACATATGTATATGTATATGAGTGTGTATATATATATATATATATATATATGTATAAACATTCTATACATATGTATATGTATATGAGTGTGTATATATATATATATATATATATATATGTATAAACATTCTATACATATGTACCTCATTTGAATTATCACAAAGATTGTTCAGTAACTAATAAATGGTTAAGCCAATTATAATCTCCTTTTTCTGTTTGACAATTATTGAAGTTTTCCTGCCTCTTCTTATTTTCTTATTTTTTTCTCTCCCTAGGAGAGATGAGTAAGCCTAATGGATTTAAATACTCTATTAATGCTATTAAAGAAGAACCAAAGGGAAAATCTCCTTACCAGGTATTGGGAGATAGTACAAAGGCATATTAATTAAAAAAAAAAAAAGGTATGGTTTTGGTAGGAACATAAAATTTAACTAATCACTAGTAATAAAGCTCAGAAGAAGACATATAGGACATAACTTATGACATAATTGCAACAAAAGGTAACATGAAAAGGGTAAATTACTTTTGGTAGATGACATTGAAAAAATTGACTCATTGGAAAAAACTAAAATTGTGTCCCTACCTTATACCACATATAAAAGGAGTCCAGATGGATTATATGCCTAAATGTGAAAGGTAAAACTCTAAGTTAATAGAAAACATTTAAGAGTATCTTTTTGTATCCTAGGAGTGAAAAAGGATTTCTTCACAGAGTCTCTAAAAGCTCAAATCCAAAAGGAAAAAGCTGATAGACTGCTAAATTAAAAGTAAAGATTTACATCCCCAAACAACAAAAAAGCCAACAAACAGAATAGAACAGGCAAAAATAATTGGACTATTAAATAACAATAAGGGATTACTATCTAGAAAATAGAGTGGTTTTCTACAAGATGGAGAGGGAAAGAAAAATAGCTGATGGAAAAATGGGAACAGGATGATGAACAAACAACCCCCAAAAGGGAAAGCCCAAATGGCTAACAAATATATAAAGAGATGCTCAAATTCACTAATAAGTAGAAAAGAAAAAAAAAAAAAAGCCAGAAAACTTAAAATATCAGACATCACTGTTTATCAGAATATCAAAATTATAAAGGTTTGTAAAACAAAGTGTCGGTGAAGCTAGAGGAGACAAGAACTTTCTGGTGGGCTATTGATGGGAGTATCAAGTAAGACAGCCAATCTAAAACGCAACATGAAGGCATAGAAAGTTAGGTATGTGTGTGTCTATGAGCAATGCCACCCCTGAGTGTACTTTCCAAGTCATTTCTAACTCAGAAACACAAGAAACCATGCAGAGGAAGGTTCAGCACAGCATTTTTTGTGTTATTAGGGAATTGGAGTCCTTCACTAGCTCAGGGAATAGATACATGAAATGTGGATGCATGGTGTGGAATTCTGTGCAGAGCTAGAAGTAGTGGACCAGGTGTAAAAACAACAACATGGATAAGCACAGTGTTGAGTGAGAAGAGAAGAATACAAAATGAGATTTTAGCTCAATTTATGCAAAACCACATGAGCACATGAACTAATGCTATATATTCAAGTATGTAAATCAGGTACATGAGGAGGGCTGCTTGCAAGGTGAAAAACCAGTGCTGAGTGGGAGAGGGGGTTGAGAAAACAAGGAAAAAATAAAATGAGAAGAGGCTTTGCCCAGACTGATTTGCTGTGAAATGAAGAAAATGACCATTGAATTCCACCAAAAGAAGAAAAATGTTATTAATAAATGAAAAATTTTATTGTAAACTTTTATGAAAACTTTTATTGCATTTAAAATAAATTTCCCAGTAGCTTTCCTAGGCCTGCATGACCCCTGCATGACCTGGTGCTTATCTAACTATTTCATTACATTTTAGTTATATTGACCCTAGTTTAGTGCCTGGGACACACCACATGCTTTTATACCTCAGACTCGTTGTTCATTAAGTTTCCTCTCCTTGGAAGACCACTTCTCCTCCTTCTGGGCTTGCTTAATTGTTACTTCTTAACGATGTGATCCCTGTTCATACTTCCTAAAAGGTCCTCCTCTCTTATTCTGTAACACAGACCTGACTTTGATATTTGTTCACACTTACAACAATTTGCACTTGTTTTATTGGCGTGTTCACATACCATTTATTCCCTGCTAGTGGGTGAATTCCATTAAGGAAGGTGGTATCTGTTCCTTTCATTGCTATGTCTGCAGCCTCTAGCATGTAGTGAGCATAACAACATTTGTAGGGTGAGTGAAGGAATGAATGAACTTTAGGCACAGAATTTCACAAGGTCCCTGAACTTAGGATACTCTTCTTTTAAAATCAAAATTAAATGATATTTTTGAAAGGGATAAACAGGTATGAGGGAATTTTTGCAAAATCTTCTTTCTGCCTTGCTACATTTAAAAAAAAGATCTCATCCACAAGGCTTAGAAAACAGTTTACATAAATAGAGTACCATATTTTATTCAATTATTAAAAATATATGGATTGTTGTTCAATATCTGTATAATATTCAGAATATCTGTATCATTGTTATTATATAATTACAGCTACATAAGTGTTGTAGGTCTAGTATTTTCAGTTCTTGGTATGTCCCATACACACCACACATTTTTTTACAAAAAGAGAATATGTATATACATACACATATATATTATACATATATTTTAACATATATATAATGTATATATTAACATATATATTATATACATATATACTCTTTAGGAAAAAGGTAAAAATGAATATAAATATGATATGACTTTAAATGAGTCACTTGTGAAGGAAAGAGAAATCAAAATTTAAAAATAAATTATGTTTTGCCCTTTAAGGTTTTAAAATATCTATTAACAGCAGCTGAGCTTCGTCATGTGAGAACTATTTTCCTTGGAGAAACTGAATAACAAAAAGATTGTTTAAGGTCACACCATGAGTCAGTGACTTCGATCGGAATGAAAACCCAGAGAGCTGACTCACTGCATTCTAGGTGGTGAGCGCTCAGCCAAGGTCCTCAATTGCTATACTCCTCAAGTCAGTCTGAGGTCAGCCACTGGTTCAAAGAAATCACAACTGTCTTCAATCATGGCAGATGGAATTCTATAGATATTGACATGTGTCCTGTGGTAGTTCTATTTTTCTTAAAAGAAAAGATTATAACTAAGTCATTTGAAGTGTACTAAAACAGTAGGAAAGAGAAATAATCTTGAAAGTTTTTATTTACATTATACAGACTGTATAAAAACCCCAAAGCCCTCTAAAATAGCTGGCATAACCCCAGATTTTGCCAAGAACAAAATTCTCAGTTTCTCAAAGCTAAGAACCCAAGGGACATCAACATTTTTCTACTGTTATAAATACTTTCAATTATAAATAAAGTGAGTTAATTATTGAAATGGCTGGTACTTTTGTATAACAAGGTCAGTTGTATTTGTTCATTCAGCTGGTTATTCATTCAATACACATTTATTTAGTGTATTAGGCATCATATTAGGTGGCAGACACAATCCTTGCTCTCACGGAGCTTATCTTCTATTTTCATAAATAGATTAAACCATGCTTGCCCCTGAGATGAGCTTAAAAGACTAGACCTATTTTTTTTTCCATTAAACTATTTACTGAAAAATAATACTAATATTACTAAAACTTTTTCTTTAAAATGTACAATATATGCAGATATTTGTTAGTGTTAAATTTAAAAAGAAGCAGAAATTATTTTAAAACATATGAACTGCTTGCTATACACACTGAAAAAGAGCTATGATTGTGGGTAATAAAATATGTGGTTTGTTACTGGTCAGAAATGATAAGTTATGATACATTCATAAGGATGTGGATATTACACATCTTTTGAAAATCAGACTGTGTATACTGCCATAACAGAACGGATCTGGACTGAAATATTCAGGTGATTATTTTCACAATGGCCCTAGTACACAGTTAAATGCTGTAATAGATATTCAGAATCCAATTTACTCATGATCGTGTACAAGTGACTTTAAGTACAATTTAAAAATATTCATAACTTCCAAGTGGAAACCTGATAATTAGGGAATTGTAATCCTTCTATGATTGAGGAAATATGTGTATATTTTCATGATAAATTACAATTCAAGATTTGAAATTGATTTAGAAAGGGTGCCATATTTTCCTCACTAATATGCTTATGAGATTTTTTTTTAAAGGCTAAATATCCCCAAATGGAATACGATGTGTTGAAATACCCCATTTGGGATTCCAAGGCAAGCAAAATTTCTGTGACTAATGGATACTGTATAAAGATATTGTATGTGGGTTCCCACATATGTGGAGAGAACAGAGTCCAGAAGCCCTGACTCAGTTCCTAGCTTTTAACCACCGTCTTACATTTCCCTGACTCCTATTGTGAGGAAATAACACAGGAATAAAAACTGGGAGGAATGAAGCCCTCAAATTGCAAGAAAACAGTTCTGTAAGAGGCAACATGGGGAGAGCTTTGCAGTTAGGAAAAAACATTGTTAAAAATCCCAAGCCCAGGGCTTCCCTGGTGGCGCAGCGGTTGAGAGTCCGCCTGCTGATGCAGGGGACACGGGTTCGTGCCCCGGTCCGGGAAGATCCCACATGCCATGGAGCGGCTGGGCCTGTGAGCCATGGCTGCTGGGCCTGCGCGTCCGGAGCCTGTGCTCCGCAATGGGAGAGGCCACAACAGTGAGAGGCCCGTGTACCAAAAAAAAAAAAAAAAAAAAATTCCCAAGCCCACGTATTTTTCCTCTTTAGATTTTAGTTTTCTCATCATGAGGTAGGAATAATAATGTTGAGCCCTTAGAGGAGATCCTGATGCTAACTGCCATTGTTGATGATGATGTTGGTGGTGATGAGGATGATGACAATTGTTGATGGTCCTGAGGATATCTAACATTTATTTCGTGCTTGTCCTATGGTAGACTAGGGTTAGGAGTAGATGTGTGGGTGCTCTGCATGCTGTGTGGAGTCTGGGGCAATGGAAAGAGCATGAGCTTTGAGGATGCTGGAGGGAGCAAGGTCTGAGAAGTGACTCTGGGAATACTATATGCCCTTGGGTGAGTTACTTTATGTCTCTGACTCTCAGATTTTTTACCTGTAAAATGGGACTAATAATCATACCTTATTCTTAAAATTGTTGTGAGGATCAAGTAAAAAAAAATGTATGTGACATTATCCTCCTCAGTGCCTGACATATATGGGGACTCTTCCTGCCTCCTTAATAAGACACTTGAACACATGTAACCACTTCTCCCTCAATGAAGGGAAATCATTAAGCTTAACACTGACTTGGTTTTCTTCAAGTGTGGGGAGAATCACTCAGTCCTCCAAAATAAAAAGGACAGGGGTGTTACGGGCTGAATTGCGTCCCCCCCCAGATTCCTATGTTGAAGTCCTAACCCCCAGGACCTCAGAATGTGAATGTATTTGGAGATGATGATTAAATTAAAATGAGGTCACATGAGTGGGTCCTAATTCACTCAGACTGGTGTCTTTATAAGAACAGGAAATTGGACACACAAAGAGGGACATGGGGAGTGCATGCCCATAGAGCAAAGACCATGTGAGGACGCAGAGAGGAGGTGGACAACTGGAAGCCACCTTTGCATTTGGACTTTGGTTTTAGACTTCTAGCCTCCAAAACCATGAGAAAATACATTTCTGTTGTTCAAGCCATCCAGTCTGTGATATTTGTTATAGCAACCTTAGGAAACTAATGCAAGGGGTTTCTCTACCTACCAGGTGTTTATGTGGCATCCCTTTAAAAAGGAGGCAAGGTGCTAGCTTTCCAGGCAGTCCCTGTAGCTGACTCAGCTATGCCACCAGTATAGTGTCTGGGGCATAAGGTTTCAGGCATTCACTGTCTAAACTTCATGCAAGAACTCTGAGGCTTGCTTTTCTTTTGCCCTGAAGATGGTATTGTTAAAGTGAACATTTGTGTGATCCATTTTTGCAGGTGCCAGTGGTTTAGAAAATACACAAGTGAAACTGAGCATAGAATGTGTTACCAAGGAAGAATGGATAAATATTATTACTGATGAACAAATGGGTGGGAATGCAAGGAATGTGAGAGGTACACATCCCTCCATGCAGCACAGAGTATCTTTCATTTGACACTATATGTGGCCTTATATTAAGGCTTTGTTGAAAAAGTTTATATTTTATTAACTTTTAAGAAGAAATGTATTCTAACTTCTACTGACATTAGAAATTGTCAGATCATTATATACTTTAAAAAACTGGACATTTTAATAAAAGATCTTAGGCACTTGAGCTTTCACAAGATGCAATACCAAACCGGGCAGCCAACTTTAAAACAAAAACTAGTGGTGGAAAAAACATGTGGCAGGGGCGTGGAACAACTTAGATTATGAAAACTAGGATTGTTTAGAATGTGGAAAGGTGGCCAGTGGAAAAGTCTCTAAAGTAGCAGCAGGAAAACACACACACACAATGTTATTAGAGAAGACATTGAGTGTACTGTAGAAATTCTTAATTATTACTTTTTTTTGCCTTATATTTAGCAGACCTAATAATATGCACTCAGAACATTACTATAATTTAGAGAAGTTAAAGATAGCCCTCCCCCCCCCATCAATTACTACTGCCTCATCATCTTGGTCCCCATTTGCACATGCTGTCTCCTCTATCAGGAATGTCTTCCTTGTCTTTGGTTCCTTGGAAATTTCTCATTTCAAGAGCCAGATCACTGTCACATTGTTTTCTAACTCTCCCAGACAGTTTGGTCATTCTCCAAACCTTATCCTCTAACCCTTTTTGTTAGCACGACACTGCACACACCTTGCTCATGATCCTTAGCATGATGTGTCATGATTGTATGTGTTAATGCATCTAGCCCCACCGCCAACAGATCAGAAACACTTGGAAGGTAAGGACTCAGTGCCTTCCTCTGTGCCTGCCATACTATAGACACTCAAAGTTTGAAAAAAGAATTTTAAAAAATACATTAGAAATATAGATTTCAAATATAACAAATATACATATTTGTTACATAAACATCAATATATTCTCACTGGAAAAATTCAAATTATGCAGAAGAATAGTGAGCAAATGGGGAGCTCATTATTCTGTAAGCCTACTGAAGATATAATATATTCTTTTTCTACTTGGGAGTTTACAAGTAGATATTTTCATGACAGTAGCTCATGTTTCCTGGTAAACAGCTGCACAGTATTCCATAACTTGGATTTGCCTAATTTAAATAACCAAGTACCCATTAATGGCCATTTAAGTTCTTACCTCTTTTTTGTTTATTTATTTGTTTGTTTGGTTTTGCTATCACAGCTGAAGAAACAATGATCATTTTTGTACCTACATCTTTGAGCACATGTACCTGTTTCTTTTAACAACAGCTTACCAGAAACGGAGTTGCTTCAATAAAGGAGACTGACACTTAAAATATAAGTAGATACTGACAATTTGCTTTCCAAAGAGGTTTCACCCAGTTTAGACTGTCTTCGACAGTTTCAGAATGTTCTTTTCAACAAATTCTAAGCAATAATTCATGTTTTTAATACTTAAGTTGTGCTATTCTGATAGAAAATATTATGTCATTAAAAACTTTTATTTTCCTGATAACTAGTGAGAGTGGCTCTAATTTCAAACGTCTACTAAGCATTTGGAATTATCTTTTTATCTTTTTTGCCCATTTAAAAAACTCGAGTTTCTTGCCGATTTCATATTTATTTATGAAAACTCCTTATATAGTTTGACACTAATGTTTAGTTGTTAAATAAGTCATACACATTTTTTCCCAACTGTTACTTGAGTTTTAACATTTGTATCATGTTTTTGTCTTCTTGAAGTACTTTGTTTAAATATATTTTTTAAAATGTGGCCAGATGTGTTAGTTTATTCCTTATGTTTTCTGGAATGTTTAAAATCTTGGTTAGGAAGCCTTTCAATACCTCAAATTATTTAAAAAATTCTTCTATATTTTATTTATTTTATGGCTTACTTTTTTATGTTTAGCTTTTTTATTTCATTTGGAGTTTATTTTTGCATACTATGTGATATGTAGAGGTCTAATTTAATGGTTTTCTAAATGAATAAACCATTGTCACAAACTATTTATCACATAGACCACATCTTTCTCCTAGTGATTTGAAATACAACCATTATCATAAGTATGTGCATATATAGGCAAATTTCTGTACTCTATTCCATTCTATTCATCTCTTCCTCTAGATTTGCACCAAATAAAATAAAGAAAATTAACATCATAGAATCCTTTGGAATATGGTAAGGCAAGTTCTCTTTAATTCATTTAAAAAATGTTTTTGCTATTAAAGATTTTTCTTTTCCATGTAAAGTTTAGAATTATCTTGTCAAGTTTTATTTTAAAATATCAAAGTGGGATATTAATTAGAATCCAAGAATTAGAAATTAACTTGAGGAGAATTGAGTTATTGATGAAACTGAGTTTTCCCATCCAGAAACACTACATAATGGATGGCTCTAATTATGTGATTGGGGCAAGTCACTTCACTTCTCTGTGCTTTAGTTTCCTCATTTATAAAATGGGGATTTTAAGAGTACTGATCTCAAAGAGTTATTATGAGGTTGAAATGAGATAATACAATGAAAGATTGCAGAATACTGCCTAATATTTAATAAGTGCTAGTAAATTACTATCACTATTGTAATTGTTATGTACTCCATGTTTTTCAGTTAAATTTTGTAATTTTCTTCATTTAAATCTTATACATTACTTGTTGGATTTAAATGTAGGTATTTTATATTTTCTAATTGATATTGTGGTTGTATACATTATTAATTTTGCTTATTGATATTATAACTGGGAATGTTAACTTGTGTTACTGTTGAAAGTTTTCCAGATAATTTTCTTAGATTTTTCAAAGAAAACAATTATACTGCCTGCAAATACTGACTTCTTAAGACTTATGCTTCAGATTTTACTTGTCTCATTGAATTAGCAAGGCTAAATTTTGGCAGTGGTCACAGACTCAAATGTCTATCGAGGCCAATTAACATAAATGAGGAAGTAGGAACTGAGTCAAAAGGAGAAATTGGTGGGAAGTGTAGTAAACTGGGGAATGCATTCCCTGTCTAAAGGAATTAAAAAAACAGTGAAGGGACCAATATGTTTGGTCCGAGGAATGCTATTTTTTGGCTCCTTATTCACCTGGCGATCACACTATATTAGCAGTTCTCAAAGTGTGGTCTGGTGCTTTTGGGAGTTCTCAACACCCTTTCAAGGTCGAAGTATTTTTATAATAATGCTAAGACATTATTTGCTATTTTACTGTGTTGACATTTACACTGATGGTGCAAAAGCACTGGTGAGTAAAACTGTTGGCTCTTTAGCTAGTACAAATCAAGGCAGTGTCTTGAAACTGTCCTAGGAGTCATTGCATTTTTCATTGCTACGTGCTCACAGTGGGGAAAAAAAAAAACCAAACAAACAAAAAAAAACAGTTTTACTTAAGAATATTCTTGATGAATTCTGGACTTTAGTAAATCTAAACACTTGAGTACACCTCTTAATATTTTTTGTGAAGAAATAGAAATATGCACAAAGCATTTCTGTTGCCTATTGAAGAAGAACCATGGTGGTCTTGAGGAAAAGCACTTATGCAGTTGATTTCTGAGCTGAATGAACTAGCTTATTTTTTCATGGAACACCATTTTACTTGAAATAGGGCTAATTAATAGACAAACTGGTTTGTGAGACTTGGGTATTTGAAAAAATGTTCTTAAAAATGTTCAAGGAGAACAACTGACAGTATTTGCTATCAATGATAAAATTCAGGCTTCTAAACAAAAATTAGAATTTGGGAAAACTCCTAACCAATGCTAGGAGTTTCCCAATACTAACAGACTTTTCTGATGTTATTAGCGGTGATATTAATCAGTTATTTTTTGATATTATGTTATAAAATGTGTCAACATTTAGAGGATCTGTATTACTCAGTGACTAAATATTTTCCATAAGACTAATGCGCAAGTTTACAAAACCATGCATGGGTTAAATGTCCATTCAAAATGCAAGATAGGCTCCCATGAGGCTATCGGCTGACTTTTTAACAGAAACTATAGGCCATAAGGGAGTGGTACAATATATTCAAAGTGATGAGAGGGAAAAACCTACAAGCCAAGACTACTCTACCTGGCAAGGCTTTCATCCAGATTTGATGAAGAGGTCAAAAGTTTTATAGACAAGCAAAAGCTAAAAACGTTCAGTATCACCAAACTGACTTTACAAGAAATGTTGAAGAGATTTCTCTAAACAAAAAAGAAAAGACCACAACTAGAAACATGAAAATTATGAAAAGATGCACCCCAATGTTCATAGCAGCATTATTTACAATGGCCAAGATTTGGAAGCAACCTAAGTGTCCATCAACAGATGAATGGACAAAGAAGATGTGTTATATATATAGACAATGGAATATTGGCCATAAAAAAGAATGATTTTTCTTCCATTTGCAACAACATGGATGGACCTAGAGGGTATTATGCTTACTGAAATAATTCAGACAGAGAAAAGACAAATACAGTATGATATCACTTATATGTGGGATCTAAAAACTAAAACAAATGAATATAACAAAATAGAGATAGACTCACAGATATAGAGAACAAACTAGTGGTTACTGGTAAGAAGAGGGAAGAGGGGGAGGGGCAAGAAAGAGGTAGGGAATTAAGACTCACAAACTATATAAAATAAATAAGCTACAAGGATACATTGTACAGCACAGGGAATATAGTCGATATTTTATAATACTTTAAATGGAGTATAATCTATAAAAATATTGAATCACTATGTTATACACCTAAAACTAACATAATATTGGGCTTCCCTGGTGGCGCAGTGGATAAGAATCTGCCTGCCAATATAGGGGACACAGGTTTGGTCCCTGGTCCAGGAAGATCCCACATGTCGCAGAGCAACTAAGCCCGTGCGCCACAACTACTGAGCCTGTGCTCTAGAGCCCGCGAGCCACAACTGATGAAGCCCGCGTGCCTAGAGCCCACGCACCGCAACGAAGAGTAGCCCCTGCTCGCCGCAACTAGAGAAAGCCCGTGCACAGCAACGAAGACCCAACGCAGCCAAAAATAAATAAACTTAAAAAAAAAACTAATATAATATTGTCAATCAACTATACTTAAATAAAATAAAATAAATTACAAAAGGAAAAATTTCATTGGTAAAGGCAAATATATAGTAAAACTAGTAAATCAGCCATGTATAAAGCTAGTAGGAAGGTTAAAAGACAAAGTAGTAAAATCAAATCATTATATCTGCAATAAGGAGTTAAAGGATACACAAAACAAAAAAGACGTAAAATACGATTTCAGAAACAGTGAACATGGTGGGGGGAGAAAAATGCAGGGTTTTTAAAATGTGTTTGAACTTAAGAGATAAATAACTTAAAATAATCACATATATATATAGATATAGATTGGTATGTACAGCATGGAGAATGTAGTGTACAAGTACATAATAACTTTGGCAACGTATTGTAACTAGATTTATGGTCATGATCCTTTTGAAATGTATAGAAATACCAAATTATTATGTTACATAACAGAAATTAACATGGTGCTGTAGGTCAGTTATACTTCAGAAAAAAACAAACAAATTCATAGAAAGAGAGATCAGAATTTTTGTCACCAGAGGTAGGGGGTGGGGTGAGGGGAGAGAGAATTGGATGGAGGTCGTAAAAAGGTGCAAACTCCCAGTTATAGGATAAATTAAGTGCTAGGAATGAAATGTACAACATGGTAAATTAACACTGCTGTATGTTGTATTGGAAAGTTAAGAGAGTTTTAAAAATTGCAAGATAGACGAATAGATTATAAAGTGACAGAGTGTGGAAAATTCATGACATGGTTTCAGAATCCCTATTGTAATAATCTTAAGAAACTACAGCTTATTGAGTTTTGATGTGGTATCAAAGAAGAATATTTACAATTAACCAAAAAGTCTACTCTTCTGTTTCCAACTACATCTGTGTGAAGTTGGATATTCTTTGTTTACTTCAACCAAAGCAGTATATTGTAACAGAATGAATGCAGAAAGTAACATGATATACCAGCTCCCTTATATTAAGCCAGACTTTAGAAAATATTTTAAAATAAAAAATTTCAATGGCAATCTTTCCACTAATTTTTTCTTTGAAAAATACTGTTATTTTTCATTAAAATGTTATTTATATTAGCTGCAAATTATATATTAGCTGTAAAATCACCCAGGTGACAGGTCTATTATTACTTTCAATGTATTAATGAGTAAATACTTTTAAAACTTCTAGTTTTTACTATAAAGACCCATCTTTCCCAAATGACTTAGACTCACTGCAACTGTTTCTCCTGATTCCTATAAGACTTGAGATGACTCCCTTGTTTCCCTGTAACCATGCCAAATGCAGACCCTCTAAATTCCCATTCTTTGTCTCCTACCTAATTAACTGAGCTTCCTCTTCACTCCCAAAAAACTCCAAACTAGTTAGATGCAGATAAACATTTCTTATCAACTGACTGACTGAGATCCCTCTGATGACAAAACCAATCCCACTGTAAAATCTTCCCTCCTATAACTTGTCTATTCCTTTCCGTAAAGGTTTAGGGCAAAACAACCTGCCAAGACACTCTGATCTTTGGACCTAGAGTATTTTTCCTATTATAATAATAGCTAAATAAAGTCAAGTTCCTCCTCACTTGTTCGTTGATAGTTGTCGCTGTTCTTTTGCCTTTGACATAGCTTTCAAAATAGGTTGATGCCTACAAAAATAAGAAACTCTGGACTGACCTTTATTTTTAAAATCACAAAGCATGGTTTATAATGCAAAATTCATCTGTTAAAATTTCAACCTCAGGAAAATGAAGTTGTATTTCCATTTGTACCTACAACTTTTCTATGATTTCATTCAGGAGAAGGAAAGAACCAGATGAATCAGGCAGGAGTTATCTGGCAATAGAAAAGAAAGGGTTTCCTATGCAGGCCACACAACTGGATGAAAGGTCACAACACATATAGTGCAATTTGTAGAGCAGAGAGCAGCCCTCCAATCTTAAAATATCTCTCTTGTATGCCTGGGCATCTCTATGTGTGTGTGTTTGTGTGTGTATGTTGGATGGAGGGAACCCAAAAGTGACATTTAAGTGAGTTGTACATCAAGAAGCAAATAACATGCATTGATTTAACCCTTTACATTGACACCAGCTAATGCCTTAGCTGGAATTAGTTAACCTGCTAAAATGTAAGATCACAGCATGGTTATCACAAAGAAGGCATTGTTCAGGAAGAAAGGAAGGAAGTACATGGAAGCTGACTGTGACACTGAAAGAGTCCTGTTGTCTTCTCTGCAGTTCTGCCTACCGCCTATCCTTGGTTTCAATATGTTGGTCTTTGACTCCATTCACTGGCTCAGGAAAACAGGAAGTTCCATAGAGGCCAGGAGTCAAGTGTGTTTTATGGCCCATTAGTCCCTGCCCTGCTGCTGGAAACAGGCTCTTTCAGGCTATGTATGTGCTGGCATAGGTGTCCTGGCCAAGAGGTAACAAATGGCGGTGCTGAAACTTACTAAGGAGACATGCTCTCCCCTATTACTTGAACCTGTAATACCTGTCACTGGAACAATGTATTTTTAATAGTAATAAGTATAAAAACAAAGGGAAAGGCCAATAGATAAAAGTTCTCTCATGAGTCTCCTGTTCCTAATATACTTCTAACTTCCTGTGAAGAAATATATATATTTTTTGTTACCGTCAAATGAAAAACACTACAAACACAAACTTTTGGAAGCAGGTATATTTGTTACACTTTGGCAATGTAATGCAGTCTGAAGACTACTAGGGAGAATTTTACTAACTACATCCTGTATTGTTACAGAGAACTCAGAGTTGAGGAAAAAAAAAAATACCATTACTGAATATTTTTCAAGTCAAGGTATTTAACTATTAACCCTGAAATATTTTTGATTGGCTTATATAATGCAACCAATTTACAATAACTCACTGTAAATTGGCCTATAAATTTACTGACTGATAAAAAATTGAAGTAAATCTTCACTTAAGTTTTCCTACATTGAAATATTAAATGCCCTTTTGTAGTATTGATAGAAATAAAAGATATTTTGGAAATAATACCTTTGGAATTATATGCCATAATTCCACTAAAAATTGTAAATAATTTTGTCTTTTGGGAATTTAATTATTCTCATAACATTCTCAAGAGGCAATTAAATACAGTAGGATATTTTAAATTATTTGTTTTCTTTTCTTAGATATCACTAAGCTTAATTTGAGAACTGAAGTGAAATGAAATCATATTATATCTAAATTTATAGAAAGTTTCTTTTCTGAACATGACTCAATATAGAAAATAAAATTTGAGATTAAAAATTTCCTCCATAATTTGAAAGATATAGAAAATTTAGGAAAATTATCAATATTTGGCAAATTTCAAGATTTACTAAATTTCCCTGAATTTTTAATATTAAAAGTCTAGAATATTAAAGTAGTCTACTATTGGAGGGTGCATCTATTATGTGCTTGTTTTTAGTGAGTCAGAAAGAAAACATCTAATTGTTTTAGACACTCTCATACTATATAAAAATGAAAGATTCTCTAGAGAGTGAAATCTCACAGTAACTTATTCTTTACTACTATTCTATAGCAATTTTTTTCTGAAAAGAAGACTATTTCTGAAATAATGATTCACTTCATAAGAGAAAAAATCAAAAGCCTCTGAATTTAGGAAAGTACATTTAGCCAATGTGATAATTCTCTGTCATGCAGCTCTTGGAGGCCACTCAGCAAACTTGCCGTGACAACATGAAAGGAGCTTTCCAGAGTTCTGTTGTGAATCAATCCTCAGCAGTCCAGAACATACCAGAAAGGACACACTGACTATGAAATCATTTCCATGTTTTCATCAGTAATATCCTTAACTGTAAAAGCTTGAGATGTATTATGTAAAACATCAGAAAAGTCCAGACAGAAAAGCACCAATCATCCGTTCTACCTGCTGTAAGCACCAATCATCCATTCTACCTCTGTCTCACAGAGACAACAGGCTGTCCTCTGAGAAGAACGTTTGTCATGAGTCCAAGGATTTCGGTTCAAGTCTCAGCGAGTCTATTAACTCACTGCATGACTCTGGGGGAGACTCCTGCCTCCCTGGGTTTTCTCGCATGCCTCACCCAGGAGATAAAGAGATTGGACAAGATGACCCAGGAAATTTCTTCTGGCAAACTTATTATGTTCCAGTTGTAATTATTTAAGGAAAAGTTTTTTTTTTTTAACTATCATGAATGTATATGTTTATAAAAGGAAAAAAAAAAAACCGCTAACCAATAATGCTTAGAAAATAAAATTCTGAAAAAAATGATTTATTGTTATTCGTGAGACAAAATATATGCCCCACATAGAAAATGCATTAAAAAAATAAAACTTGTGAATTCAGCTTCTCTTCCATCTTCTCTCTCCAGTAATCCTTCTTTAGTTTTTACCAGGAATGTACGGTATGACCAAAGTTAACAAAAGCACTTCTCCGCGCATGGATAATTCCTAGCCAGTGATCAAGGGCGAAAAGCAATGACCATGTAGTAAAGGGTCAGAGCTGTGTGTCAGGGGATGGTTCACACTCCCTCTGAGAACAAGGCAAAGCTCTTGGATCCTGTGACCCTAAGTCTGTTTCTTTGTAAAGTTCAAAAAAGACTCAGTGAAGTGCTAAATAACAAACTTATCCACGGGTGCCTGAGAATGGATTTACTCTACAGGAAATTAAATCCAAGCTATTGAGGGCTTGACTTCATCCTCATTTTTTAAAAATCAGTTTCCTACCACATAATCCAAGGCTTATTTTCATTGCACCACCCACTTGATTCGTGCTCATAGAAGACTGATTTTCTTAAGCCATTGAAACATTAGGTGGAAAAAAAAAAAGGATGAATATCATGAACACATGAAGTTTTGTTTTTTCTTTGACATAGATTTGTTCTGAAGAACAAAACAAAACTAATAACATCACAAAAACAGCAAAAACAAACTTGAGTTCCTGGGACAGAGAAGAACTAAAATATAGCAGCACAGTTGAAGCTACTATATGGTAGAAGATCTCCCATAGTTTAATGTGAAGTTTAGTAAATAATATGGACGTAGATTCAGCACACTTTTACTATGAAAAGTAGGAGTTGTCCAGCTTGTACCTTTTATCTCAGAACTAGAAAGGTAAAGCCAATAAAGATGATAGAACATAAAACTCTACATAATTTTACATCATAATTTACAAGTTGGCTTGGAAACATTTATTCTTGTTAAAAGAGGTACCTGGCTAGAATTTCCCAACTCTATTGGGCAAGAATTGTTAAAAAGAAGGAGGAACAAAGGGAGGAGGAAAGGGATTGTGAAAATGGCTTCCTGTATCAATATGTTTAAGGAGAATTCCAGCTATTTTTATAGAAATGAAAAGCAAATAAATAACATGTAGCTCTAAGTTCAATTATGCCTTAATTAAAAATTCAATAACTTTTTTCTTTGATTTTTAATGAGAGATGCCCTTGTAACATTATCACTGTTGAAAACCTTTTCTTTGCTTTCCATTTTATTCCCCAGTCTTTTTTCTAATTGCTCTAACCCTTCCTTCTCTAATCTTTTCCCCTGGCCTTCCTCCTCCTCTTACCTCTGTTTTCTCCTGCAGGCATTTAATGTCAGGGCCTAGCCCCCAATGTCTCCCAGGGACACTTTAAATGGAAGGCCCTAAGGGGCAAGTGTGTGTAGGCAGTGTGCAAGGAGAAGCTGGGAAAGCAGCCAGGCTGCAGAACAAGGGGGAAATGAGGTGGACTCAGACAGGCAAGAGAACATCACGAGCCCCAGAGAGAAAAGTCAGAGTGAAGTGACAGGTTGCCCTGTTTCTAGGTGGTTGGCTTATTCTTATTCCAGTGCCTTTTGAGGTGGCTTGTACTTCCTTCCTGTTCTAAAAGATCCCTAAATTTCTCCAATACCCCTTCTCTTCTTCCTTCTCCTCCTGCTTTTTTATTTTGCAGATTTCAGAAAGTTCTTTCTTTTTTTTGGGGGGGGGAGGGGGACTTATTGGAGGCAGAGAGATTAATTACTTTTGAAAATGCAAGGTGTTTTTATGAATTAACTTCTCCCAGGCTTGGCTGTAATGGGAAAGACAGGCAACCATGCTGGAGCAAATTTCTATCCATGAGGTTCATTTCTTCTATTGTCTAGGTAACAGAGTAATAATCCCACGGCTTCATTGGCTGTGTTAGGGTACAATGTCGTGCAGAGTCTATGAGCACAGGATTTCTTTGGCTACCCAGAGATGGTAGAGATTCCCATGAGGTGTGATCCAGGAGCCCTGGAAATGGGAAGACCTTGATTTCCCAATCTGGCCTTGACTTAGTCTGTGATTTGGACAAGTCATCTTTGGGTATTAGTTCTCCCATCCAAAAATGAGGAGATTGAACTAAATTGTTCCTTTTGTTTCTTGCAGCTCTGAAACCAATAACATGAAACTAAATTTTTCCTTTTGTTTCTTGCAGCTCTGAAACCAATAACGTGATACTTTGGTGAGCTGATCAGAAAGTTCATTTCAACCAAACAGCTATAGGTTGAATATTTATGTCCCCCCAAATTTTATGTTGAAACCTAATCCCCAAAGTGAGGGTATTTGGAGGTGGGGCCTTCAGGAGACTGTTAGTTCAGGAGGGCAGATCTTCCAGGAATGGGATTAGTGCCCTTATAAAAGAGATCCCAGAAAACTCCCCTGCCCCTTCCACTGTGTGAGGTTATAGCAAGTACGGAAATCATGGCTCAGGAGAGCTTTGGAAATGTGGACAACAGAATTTGAATCCCAATTGGCTTTCCTCTTTTCTTCCCTTTCTTCCTCCCTCCCTTCCTTCCTTCCTTCCTTGACCCTTCTACTGTGTAAGGTTACAGAAAAAATACAGCAGTTTATGAACCAAAAAGTGGACTCTCACCAGAGAGTGTTTTGGCTGAATATATCCTTAACTCTATAATCTAAATATTTTGATCTTAATATTCAGAGACTAAAAATTTATGTCACATTACATTAGAATCCCAATTGCTATACTTTGGAACATGTGCCCACTTCCCTTGTAGGATTTCCAATCTTTCTCAGGGCTCTCTTGCCCAAATATCTTGATATTTCTCAGTGCTCAGGAAACAGTTCTTCTCTCTCTCTCTCTCTCTCTCTCTCTCTCTCTCTCTCTCTCT
>NW_006781997.1:799973-853423 GCF_000442215.2 Lipotes vexillifer | reverse complement strand
GCTGAGCAGGAATTCATAATACCCACTCTTTCAATTCCTCCCAGAGGCAGACACTCAGTGCTGTATTCTGGAGGTCTCCACTCCACTGTCTTCCAGAGCCACCAAGGGCTTCTGAGGTTTCCATGGCTACTGTCTCCCTGGGGTGACAGCCTAAGGGCCAAATCCGGACAACCTCATAGATTTAGTTCTTATTGTCTCCATGTCTGTCTTCAGGCTCACCACCATCGAATCTTGGTCTTTTAATCTGCTATAATAAAGCCATGATTCAGTCACCAGCAACCACTAACTGAAGTCATTCAAAAAAGACAAAAGGTAGGATACTACTTCCTTCAGTCAGGAGTGCACACACACACACACACACACACACACACACACAAGTTGGGCCCCAAGATTTGCAAAGCTAGTGGTGAATCTGAGTCCTCAAATTCATCCACACAGCCCATTTTCCCCCTAGTACACTCAAGATTTCAGGCAGGCTGAGTTGGTTGGGGAGTCACTACCCAACCCTAAGTTGGCCAGAACCAACATTACCCATTCCACGTTTTCATCTCCATCATCCTTTCCTGACATCTCTCCTTGGTTGGAGCTTCCCTTATCTCACAGTATGTATGTATGCATGTTTTCTATATTCAAGGCACAGTTCAAGCAATGGTAGATAAAATAGAAATAGGCTACCATTTGTTTTAATCATTTAAGCCTCAAACCAAAGGTATGGTACCATCCAAACCATTTTCTCCTAGAGGGTTCTTCTACCTCACCTCTATTTACGTATTCAAATAGCTCTATGGGATCAGCCAGGTAGAATCTAAGGCCCAATCAATATGTGGTGTGAGGAGTTGCACAAACCCAAATATCTATGGAGTCTGAGCCTAGGCCCCTGCTCAGTCAAAAGCTTATTGTACACCAGTGGCACCAAGGTCAGGGCAGTGAGAATGGTCTACCTGGGTGCAGGCAATAAGTGTGCACATTGTCTAGGGTGTTTTGCTCTTTATTATCACCAAACACCAGCAATTCTAAAACAGTATCTGTTAAAATACTCTTCCCAGAAAAAATCTTTTATTGGTCTAAGTTGAGAGTCAGCAAGCTTTTTCTGTAAAGGGCCAGATAGTAACCATTTGGGGCTTTGGGGGACAAAAGGTATCTGTCACAATTACTCAACCTTGACACTGTAGAGAGAAAGAAGACATAGACAAAACCCAAATGACTGGAAGGGGCTGTGTTCCAATAAAACTTTATTTATAGGCAGCAGGCAAGATTGGTTCAGGCTATAGTTTGTGATCTAAATTCTAAATAATTGTTGTGCTTACTGATGAGTTTTAATAATACATGTAAGCTTAAAATTAGCATATTTTTATTACTCATCTTTTAGTAAACATTGGTTCTATATGTAAGTTAATTCAGAGAACTTCCAGTTATATAGGGGTGCTGACACATGCAGACTCAACCACATGACTTAGTTTCTAGAGTAAATTCTTAACAGCAAGGAATCATTTGAGCTTGCTTCTGCCTAGTTCCAGTTTCAAACCCCTATGGGACTACATATTTTTGCATCTAGACATATATTTAAAATAAACAGTGATCACAGTGATGTAAAGAGGAAGAAATAGAAGCTGGGTTACTTTATTTTTATTATACTATTTCCTCTGTGCACATGCAACCCTGGTGGCTCTCTGTGTGTTCAAATTTCCTCTTCCTATAAGGACACCAGTCAGATTGAATTAGGACCCATCCTAATGGTCTCATTTTAACTTAATCACCTCTTTAAAGGCCCTGAATATAGTTACATTCTGAGGCACTGGGGTTTAGAGCTTCAACATTTGAATTGGCAGGGTTATATCATTCAGCCCATAACATACAGGATAAATTAAAAATATAGTCTTAGCTTTTTAAGCCTGAAGGGAAATCAGAGTCCCCTTGTTCATTGTATAGCTGAGGGAGCAAAGGTCTTTCCAAGGCAAGCCAGCAGTGAAAACTATGGCAGCTCAAATCTGAGCCCAATGCTCTTTCCACTAAAGTTTACAATATATTTTCTTTTCCTATTTTCCCCCCCACTGGCTGCCATTAAAAAAGTAATTTTGCATTATGTCATTATATTACCTCTTGTAGAAAATTTCTCATTTTGGTTTTTACTATACACATTATTATACCTACTTTTGTTACCATACTATGCAAAACAACATATTTAGAAAATAGCTCAGTTCTTTGATGAAAATGCTGATAGGAACCTGACAGGAAAAATGTGTATAGGAAGTCAATACTTTTAATGATTATAAAGGGCTTTATACTTCCCATCTGTCCCCCAAACTGCCTTTTAAGGAAATAAAATATATTTGGGATAACTTGAGAAATACTCTGATTCAAGGGAAAATCAGGCATCATGTGTTTTCCATAAAACACAGCAGTTTAAGCTCTATTCCAAGAGGGTAGAAATATTTGTGAAAGAAAAATGTAATTACAAAAATCAAAAGAATTACACAACAGAATGATGATTTTTCCTAAAAGAGGAATATTTTAAAACTGAGGGAATTTTTCCTGTAGATTTCTCTGCAAATTTCCCAATTTCTAACAGTCATTTACTGATTGTTACCAAGTGAAAAAACACAGTGTTATCTGTGTCTGAGGCCTGACAAGTTTGTTTATAAAGACATCAGGGCACTTCAAAATGCTTGATGCTTATCACGTACATAGGCTCATGCAGTAGGCACTGGGATGAAGGGAGGTATTTTCTCATAAAACCTATGAAGGTGATCTTAAAAGCATAGCTAAGATTTTTCAGATAAGGAAGAAGCACCTAGTGTCTTTTTTAAAAAGGTTAGGGTGACCCTAATTTTGTAGGAGCCTTTTTTTTTTCTGTATGAACGTCTGGGACTCACTTTGGAGTTTTGCATCTGTTAGTAGAAATGAGCAAGGTGTACTTTAAAAGCTAAGGCTAACTGGTGGATGTCCCTCTATGTGTTTCTCACAGTCTAGCAGCATTTCAGACTCTTGACCTGTAATATCTCAGCTACTGGAATTCTGGCCTCAATTTTGTTCTGTTCTTCTCTGTAATCCCCATGTGGATGGAATAAATTAGGGGAGTTAATAATAATTATGGAATGTTTTTAAGCACACTAATTAAATCTGCAATAATAGCAGAACTTTGGATTTTTTTTTCTTTTGGAAATAATCCCTTTTTGTTGCTTTGACCTTTTTTCTTCTACCTGAACTATTTACACTATCCTATTTTCCTGAAGGATTTGCAATTGGTAGCTGGTAGAAAAATAAAAGGAGTTTTCCACCGAAAGGAATTTTAGAGATAGTCTAACCAAAGCACCGGTTCCTAGAGTTGAAGAAACTAAAGTGTAAAAATTGAGGTGATGTTCTAATGCCACGTGATAAATAGTCAGAGCAAGGACTTGAGCTCACATCTGATAATTCTTCATCTTATTCTTTCTGATATGCCATGCAAAATAGAAACATTCAGATATGTTAATGATCTTTAAAAGAAAATATAACATCAAGTCTTCTGTGGAAGAGTAAAGGATTTTATATTCTCTCACTTCTCTAATAGAAGTTTCTGTTTTCTTCCTTCTGAAATTTTGATTCTTACTAGACATCGTTTTGATTTATTCAAAGTATAAGTAAAAAATAATTGGGAAAATTTTGTCCCAATTTGTTATCACTTTGTCTTGAGAGGGTCACTGGTCACTCAGATAGAGCTTTAGCCAAAGAAGAAGATTTAAAGTGGAGATTGCATTCCAGAGATTGTTTCTTCAGCTTTCCAGATCCTAAGAATTTTTTGCCAGTATATACTTTGAGGTGATGAATCAAGTCTTGTAAACTGAATCACAACAAACTTACTGGAAACTGATTTGTAAAGTTAAGTGACTAACTTGTAATGAAAACTAAAACTACCAAGCAGACAGAATATTTATGCTTACTGAACAGCAAATAGAAGAGATGCCAAATTATAATGCAGAGGTTGCTCAGATGATTTAACCAGCATCCGGCAAATTAGACAATTTAGATTGATAAGATTGACAGTCTATTGATAACCTGATTTTTAACTCAAGCCTACTCACTAATTTTAGTTTACATGATATAATGAGAAACTTCTAAAAAATGTATTTTGCACGTGTGTGTGATATTAATAGTTAGCATACACTTTCACATGTACAAAAGGAAAACGTGCATTTAACTAAGCACATTTCCTTAAATTTGTTACTCATTACAGTGGCTTTTTATTCTTTACATCTATGTAAAGAAAACGTCTATTTTAAAGAAACATTTGGATATTTGTGGTAGTAATGCCTCAGATTCCTGATAGAAGATTACTTTGACATGTGTTTTACCCACTCTTACGATGGTGCTGTAAACTTTGATTTAATGCTAGGTGATCAGGCTCTCTTAGGGAGTAATTCTTACCCTTTAGTAAGAGGGTAAATGGCTACTAAAATAGCCATGTGCATTTAACTGGAATATGCACTCACTTTAAATGTTCTCTGTCCATCAAAAATCAGTCTTTCAAAATCCACCTAAAATGTCTTTACCTCTTTCAGAAAACCCTACATGATGTATTCTGTCTGATTCTGATTATGCTGTTATCAGTTCAGAACTAATATGTTCATTTTAACTCTATGAATATGTATTTGTTGATTTAAAATGTGCTTTTTGTCCCTGTTATTTAATGACTGTGGTAGCCAGCATCAAAGATGGACCCAAGTATTCTCCCATCCTGTTATTCATAATCTTAGCTGTACCCTTCCGCAGTGAATAGGGCTAAATCAGATAACTAATTGTCACTTGTGGAAGTGACAGACAGTGACTTCTGAAGCTAGGTCACAAAAGACATTGAAACTTTCCCCTTGGTACTTCCCTGGTGGTCCAGTGGTTAAAACTCCATGCTTCCACTGCAGGGGGCATGGGTTTGATCACTGGTCCGGGAACCAAGATCCCTCATGCCATGCGACACAGCCAAAAAAAAAAGAAAGAAACTTTCCTCTTGCTCTCTTGAATCATGCTCTGTGGGAGAAACCAGCTGATGTTGTGAGGACACTCAAGAAGCCCTATGGAGAGGTTCCTGCAGTGAGGAACTAAGGTTTTCTGCCAACATCCATGTGAGAGAAAACCATCTTGGAAGAGGATCTTCTAGCCCCAGTCAAACTTTCAGTTGACTGTAGCCCAGGATGACAACTTGACTACAACTCATGAGAGATCTTGAGCTGGAACCACCCACTTAAGCTGCTCCCATTTTCCTGCAGCAACTGTAAGATAATACATTTATATTATTTTAAGCTACTAAGTTTGGCAGTATTGTGCCATGCATAATAATAACTCTAACATAGTGATCATTTGTGTTCTAACATTTAAGCTACTTAAAAGGATTCTAAAAGCAGCAAGAGAAAAAATTTCTCTCATACAAGGGAACCCCCATAGGGCAACTGCCAACCAAGAATACTTTCCCCAGCAAAGTTATTCTTCAGCAATGAACATGAGATAAAGACTTTCCCTAACAAACAAAAGCTGAAGGAGTTCATCACCACTAGACCTGCTTCCTGAGAAAGGCTGAAAGGAATTCTTCAAGCTGAAATGAAAGGATGCTAATTAGTAACATAGAAACATGTAAAATTAAAAAATTTTTCTTTCTCTTTGCATTCCTTTTTAGCTTACTTTCTGGGTTATGAAGTAATGGCTTCTACATGCAATATATGACACAAAGATATTCATCTATTATTATCCCTTGAAAATACCATACATTAAAAATAATCTTCACAGGAAAATTGTAAAAGCTATCAGAAATAAACCTCATTATTTCTTGAAGGCAAAAAACAATAGAAACAAAAACTAGCAATTCTACTTGACAGTAGCTGAATTTCAAGAAGGAAACAGACTCTGAACTAGTGTTTTAAATGAATTAAAATTTTGGATAAACTAAAAAAGAAAAAAAAAAGCTACTTAAGGTCATAAAATTTGCTATTTATTTCCTCTTTTCTTTTGCACAATCCTTTAGACATAGAAGTAGCAGAATTGATATACAAGGTTAAAGATAAATGTCATAGAGAAATGGTGACCTTGCCACTGTGATTTGGTGTCTAGCATTTTTCTCTGTAAATAAATTGATGATAGGGAATTCCCTGGCAGTCCAGTGGTTAGGACTCTTGTGTTTACACTGCCGAGGGTGAGACTTCAATCTCTAACATCCTGCAAGCCACGCTATGCGGCAAAAAAAAAAAAAAAAAAAAAAATCTCTGTAAATAAATTGATGATAGGGAATTCCCTGGCAGTCCAGTGGTTAGGACTCTTGTGTTTACACTGCCGAGGGAGAGACTTCAATCTCTAACATCCTGCAAGCCACGCTATGCGGCGGAAAAAAAAAAAAAAAAAAAAAAAAAAATTGATGATAGGGATCATAGTTTACTCATCTTATCTCCAGTAATATGAACTAGATGAGCAGGTACCATAATCTAATCTTTTTTCCTATAAGTTCTTGATGGTAGAATAATTCCCTGATAGCTAGTAAAATGTCCACTTTTTTCTTTGTGTCAAGTTCCCAAATTAGGTAACAGTCTGTTGCAGTTCTAGTAAACAGCGTCAAATTATTTTCAGTCTCTCTCTCCCTTTTTCCCTTCTCTCCTCTCCTTCCTTTATCAAATAACTAGCTGAGAATGGAGCAGAGGAAGGTTTTTAAAATATCTTTAATATTGATAAGTAATAGTTTTAAGAGTTTAATACATGACCCCTCTTTCCACCTATTTAAAGTAGGCACAATCACTGTTTTTGAAAGAAAATTTAAGAGAATTGCCTCCGTTTTTGATATTTGACTTCTCATTATAACTAATCAAGCAATAATATGTCTGAGGGTGGGGTAACCAAAGAGGAATTGAGGTGTAGAAATAAAAATCATGCTGATGGGAAAATAGGTGAGAGGGTTTTAATTTATAATAATTGCTGGTTTATGGTGAACAGTGATAACCATTTTGCAAATATTAGGGCTGTTCTCATCCATATAAAAAGTTTTTATTATTCAGAAGATGTAGCAGTCAGTGTTCTCCAAAGAAACACAACAAGTAGACAACCTATGTATATATATGTATGTATATAAAGAGATTTATTTCAAGGAATTGGCTTTTGCTATTGTGGAGGCTAGCAAGTTCAAAATTTGTAAGACAGGCCTGCAGGCTGGAAACATCAGGAGTTGATTCTGAAGTCTTTAGGTAGAATTTCTTCTTCTTCACAGAAACCTCAGCATTTGCTTTTAAAGCCTTTCAGCTGATTGGACGGGCCCACCCATATTAAGAATAATCTCCTTTACTTAAAGGCAGTTGACTGTAAATGCTAACCATATCTACAAAATACCTTCATAGCAATACCTAGATTAGTGTATTGATTGAATAAGTGGGTACTATCACCTAGCCTAGAAAGTATGAATTTAGAATTAACCATACAGTTCCCATTAATAGTAGGAATGATAAATTCCCCAAACACAGTTATTATAATTTTAAAAATTCTTCTAAGAACATTTAAAGTCAACTACATGTTGATTTTTGTTGTGGAAGACTGAAATACTTTTTTCTATTAGGGAACTAGTTGAAGTCCTAGCACTGTTAGGCGGGCCTCTCACTGTTGTGGCCTCTCCCGTTGCGGAGCACAGGCTCCGGACGCGCAGGCTCAGCGGCCATGGCTCACGGGCCCAGCCGCTCCGCGGCACGTGGCATCTTCCCGGACCGGGGCACGAACCCTTGTCCCCTGCATCAGCAGGCGGACTCTCAACCACTGCGCCACCAGGGAAGCCCAGATTTCCCACTTTTAACATTAAACTCCTTCTATTTCTCCAAATAAAATGAGCAAGGGCTTCTGGCACATAATCTGGAGTGAGAAGAACAAAGCTGAAGCTTTTGCACTGTCCCCGTTATACCCACAATTTTTCCTTTTTATCTGCTGCAGATTCTCCACTGGTGAAAAATTTTGGTTTAATTTTAATCAGAAACAGCTGTTTCAGGCAGATGCTCAGAGTTCAAAGACATTATGAACACAATTATAAAAACTTTCATTTTCAGACAACAGGAGTAAACCAATCTAAGTGTAGCATGCCTAGGGATTCAAATTACATCCTTGTGTTTTATTCAAGAATCTACCGAGTATATGCTTCCTAGCAGCTAAGGAAACAACTCTGTCACTTCTCAAGACCTAGAAAAACCAGTGTCAGTTCCCTGGGGAGGCTGCCTTTTGTCATCTCTCCAGATATGCAAATTGTTTATCTCAGGGCAGAGGTGTTTTTCACTACCTCCAAACAAATGTTGCCTATCTTTACTGTAAACAACGTTAACAACAAAAATCACCCATAGTTACTGACCCAATTATATCTTTCAAAGTAAAATTCTTGGCTACCTGCTCTTCCAATAGGCTGCCAAAAGATACTAGAAAGAGTTTCTAACTTCTGCAAACATTTCCAAAGCCACTTAAATTCAACTGAGAATTCTAAGTACTTACTCTCCTGGGATGTGAACGCTTGTCACCTGCTGGGCTGATATGTTGTCACTTGCTTCTATCATATATTAGGACAGAATTGTATGATGGGTTAGGTATTTCTGAAAGGGTGAATCAATTTTAAAGTAAACACAAGTGGAAAGGCAATATTTTTGTATTAGATTCTCTGCTCAAATGTGAATAAATTTAGATATGCATGATAGTTTTGATAAACTAAAAGACATTGGAACTTCTTTAATACTCTATTTTTTTAAAAAATATTCAAAAACTCTGGATGGAAGAAAAAGCAAAGCAAAAATTCTGGATGGAAATGGGACTTTTTATTCTTCAAAAATTTACGTTAACGACCATTGATAAAAGAATGAAAATGCCTGGGTTTTAGGTTTGGTGCTGCCACTGATTAATTGGAAGATCATAAGGAAGATATTTCACCTCTCAGGGCCTCAATGTCTTCCCCTGCAAAATAGAGAAGTGTGTTAGGGAAGGTCATTAAGAAGATGTGACTGCCAGTTTGACCTGTGAGCTGGGCCAGTTATTTGGAAGCTGCTCACTCCCTCCACTGTTCTTGCTTGCCTTCTTTGTACTAGAAACTACACAAGGATATAGTAATGTGGCAGTGAGAACATCTGGATTGTGTATGTGACTTAACCCAGTTAAAGCCTCTGTTTAAACTTTTAAAATTTGGTGAGTAGGGGCTAGATCTATTTATCTTGGGCTGCTCAATATGAGCTTTGTAAATTAAGCTCCTTTGCTTATTAAACTTGCCACCTACCAACCTAGAGTGGTCTACCTCTTTCTTTGGTCTCTCCCTGCTCTCCACATACAGGGTCAGTTTCAGATGACACCTGGAATCTCCCAAGGAAGTTGCCATCCAACAAAATAGGACTGTAGTAACAGCTCCTAGCCTTGTGTGATTCATGGGTCACTAAAATTAAAAACAAAGTGAAACTGAGCAAGAGCCCGTGGGGATCCCTGGTACAAATCCTTTTTGTGTCCTTTGTTTCTTGTTTGCAGAAAATAGGCTTCACTCAGCTTCCATGACCTTCCCTGAGTTTCAAAAAGTAGATTCTAACAGTTGCTAATCCAGGAAGGGAGAGAATGCAGAAAGAAGGGAGAAGCAGTCAAGAAACAATAGTGCAGGCTTGAGGCAGGGTCCTGGTTCCTCCTCAAGGAATATACACAATAATACTGTTGAGTTCTTCTGCAGAACTAAGGCCCCCACCCAGGTTGAGGATGGTAACTTCTGGCTGAGCACAAGATTCTTGGAGCACTGCCCTGTTACCTCACCACCAACCAGTCAGAAGAAAGTCAAACACCCTGCAGCCCTCACCCCAAATTTTGCTTATAAAAGCTTCTCCCTAAAAGCCATCAGGGAGATTGGTGGTTTTGAGCACAAGCCACCCATTCTCCTTGCTTGGCCCTGCAATAAACTTTTCTCTCCTTCAGACCCCTATGGTTCAGTTTATTTGGCCTCACTGTTCATAGGGCACACAAACTTGTGTTCAGTAACAAAAGAAGTTTTGTTAAAACCGGTGATCTAGTTAAGTACAATGACGTTGGACTGCTGACTTTTTTCTTTTTTCTTTTTGCTAGATAAGAGCATTTTAAAAATACAAACTTCTACCATCTACCATCTTCATCATATTATTCAAGAAGGCTTTGAATACTAAGAAATGGGAACAACATAATCCCAGAAGAATATCAGTTTTTTTAATGGAATAAACCTAGATTAAAGAAAAAATAATTATGGTCTTCATCTACTCATTTATCCATAGATTTGTGAAAAATTCACAGAAGCCCAGCACCTGCCCTCCAACAGTTTTGGATTCACTAGTGAAAATGTTACCTGAAAACTGGGTTCGCCTCTTGGTGGGTGTTGAGTCAAAAGACACAACAAAGCCAAAGATTGGGAAAAGGAAGAGTTTATTACTGCTTTGAGTAAGGAAGACACTGAGGATCTTTCCCAAAGCAGTGTCTCCCCAAAGAGCAAAATTGGGGAAGTTTTAAGCTAAGGGCACATGCGTATTCATGAAGGGGCTTGAGCAGAGGGGAATTCAGCATAGAATTGGGGCACCGGTCAACAAAGTCTAAGCTTTAGTTGATTGAAGTCACTGAGGGTCAGAAAAGGTCAACATCATCAACACTTAGATTCCAGTTGATCTAGTGGTTGATTGCCCAAGGTGGGTTTAATTCTGCGAAACAGCTCAAGAAAATGATTCAGGCTTATCTTTACCACTGAAACAGAACTGGGAGTCTTTACAACTGATTTATTGTCTTTGTTATTTTTCCTTCTCTTGCCTGATAACAGTTTGTTCTTTTGTTCCCCATAAGATCATTATTACTGAGACCTGTTCAAAGGCAAGCATTGTGGTCAGGCTTAGATCACAAAATGACTTTGGCCAGAATAACTTCTCTTAAGTCAAGAAAGCCATTCCTCATTCTCTTTCTCTAGGGAACCCCTAACCTATCTGCTTACAATTATTCTGCCAACCACATTTATCCAGATTTTTTAAAAATAAGGAGACCTAGTGAAATAATTTCCACAAAAAAGAAATAGAGAGCCACACTTTGAACCCATATTTTCCTATTCAGAGACTGTCTTGCTTACTACTGGTCTGCCCCCAACTTCTATAGCTCTGTCTCTTCCCCAAATAATCTTTTCTCATCCATTCTCCTATTACTCTAACAAACCATAATGACACACATACACCTAACTTATAATTTTTAATGCATAGCTGGACCCAAACCAGAAAATCAAGGCTGTTACAATTAGGGTTCAAATAAGAAAAAAGCTTTGAGCAGATGCTTAAAGTTTTTTCTCCAAATGTAGTTTATGATTTGAATGCTCGGATTTTATGAAATTTTGTGTGTCTTCTTGGAGACATTTTTGCTTATATTCAGATTCTCATCCATATGAGAACACACTTTCTGTGAAACACTGAGTGATATGGTGTACATGATACAAATTTAGTGCCTACATTACCTATTTGATGGTCTATTGTTTTATGCATCTTCCACTTACCTAGCTGTATTATCTAGCTATATTGCACCATGCTATTTCTTCCCTAAAGTGAAAAAGGGTGACCTTCTCAAAATGGTACCTCCATGTTTTGCTTATTCCTGTACAACATCAATGCTTTACTTATGGCATTCTCATGTAAAAAATAATGACAATCACAATAACTGTAATGTGATTTATAATAAGAAATATATATTTGGTTGTCCCCATTTATGTTGCAGAGCTACTAAAACTCTTGGAATTTCTTAAGTGATGAGAGAAACAAAGGCATATTTTGTTATGTAAATGACATGACTTGGACCACACATAAGGATGGGGCATAGTTGGTGGGGGAAACAACCATGTGATTGGAGGACTGGAACTTACAGTCCCATTCCTCTGACCTCCAGGGAGCAGATAATGGCTAGAGGTTGAATTGAGAGCCAAAGGCCAATGGGTAATCAATCATGCCTATGTAATGAGGCCTCCAAAAGGGTGGGGTTCACAGAGCTTCTGGATTGGTGAACACATGCAGAGAGTAGAGTGCCCAAAGAGAACATGGAAGCTCCATTTTCTTCTATTTTCCCATACCTTGCCGTATGCATCTCTTCCATCTGGCAGTCCCTATGTTATATTCTTTTATAATAAACTGGTGATCTAGTTAAGTACAATGTTTCTCTGAGTTCTGCGAGTCACTCTAACAAATTAATCTAACTGAAGGAGGGGTTGTTGGAACCTCAGATCTACAGCAGGTCGGTCAGAAGCACAGGTGATAATCTGGTCTTGATTGCCATTTGAAGGAGGGGAGTGGTGGTCTTGTGGGATTGAGTCCTTAACCTGTGGAATCTGACATAGTCTCCAGCGAGATAGTGTCAGAATTGAGTTGAATTCTAAGACACAAACTGGTGTCAGAGAATTGTTTGGTGGTGTAGTGAAAAAACAAAAACAAACAAACACACATTGGAATTGTAGTCAAAACCATTAATAACTCAAAGTCAAACCACATGTCATAAATTAACCTTAATTTAATAACTGCACAGGCGAGGTTCTCTTAAAAACAGATTCTTAATAAAAATTAGTCTGAGATGGTCCATTGTTGAGTTCTCTTCTTAACAGCACTTTGAAAAGTAAGAGAGGTAGGACTGAGCAAAAAGAGAAGCTGAAGAACTGCAGTGCAATTGCAGCAGAGGCCTCAGCCAACCCTCAAAGAGCTCTGGAAGTGGGACTGCACTTCACAGATGTTCCAAATTGAGGCAGGAGGTCTAGGTCTTTGTACCCCTGTATCAACTAGTCACTGCATGCAGGCTTTCCTTGGAAAGAGGTATAATCTCACAGAGGCAACTCCTTTCAGCAGAGAGCTATCCCTGAGAGGACTCTGCTGAGAGCAGCAGCAGACTACACCATCAGCAACTGTGGGGATGAGAGCATTGACCCTTAGTGGGGAATAGGTAGTGCACCAAGGCATTCACTGCAATACCCTCCTGCAGTGCTTAGATCTTTTTTGCTTTGTAAATAAGCTTCCTGCATCTTGGAACAGCTCTTTCTTGCTGTGTTGTAAGGCAGAGTCCTCAACATCACTTTTAAGTGCTTACCTTTAACAGGGAATATTGGATTTCTTCAAGTACATTGACCCTGATGTCCCCATTGTAAGTTTCAGGGTCCTACTCCTTCTCAATCAGGTCCCTGCAGGAGAGGGTTGAAAACTCCTCCTTCTCTACAACACCCTTGTGTAAGGCCTGGGTCTGATCCTCAGCTTTTTGTGCTTTTGGCTACAGGAGTCTCTGTATATGCTGTCAAGGTCTCTGGCTTTCACATTTCACTTGAATTGGTAATTAATTGCTCACGACATTTTAATTACTTTCTTTAAGGTCTCAGTAGCTTCTGGCAACAACCATCTGATTCCATATTCCTTATACTTATGACTTCTCCCGAACCTCTCGAAAACCTGAGATATTTCCATTATCAGCATATTTCCTTGCACTTATATCCCATCCCAATTGCATGGAGGCAGCATGCCAGAGTCTCTCTGAACTCCACCTATTATCAGTGATAGAGCCTCATGGCTCCTGGATAAAGTTTGATTCAACTCCAAAATCCCGTTTTAGAACTTATTCCTAAAGTCAACTCTCTTAGATGGATGTCCTAGGGAATAGGCTCTGATAGAAATTTAAGTACAGGAACAATACCTCCAGAGGAAAGAGGGAAGCAAGACTGGGAAGAGGGGTACTTAATATGTGGTGCAGTTTATACAGAGGCTCTCAGACAATCTCTAGATGAGGCAAAGGTGTTTGTGCCTTTATACCCCAGTATCTAACAGTCACTGGATGTGAGCACCATCACTCTGGGTGAGGCAGCTCTCAGGGGTGGGGGGGAAAACCCTGGGGAGGGACTTACCTGTGAGCCATCAGTAGGCAATGATCCTAGCAGCTAAGAGATTGAGTACTTTGGTCTGAAATGAGAATCTACATTTACTGGCCCAATCACATCTTTTGAAGGAAATTCTTGTCTACCTGCCCTTTGTACAGGCTGCCAAAAGATATTAGCATTTCTAACTTCTGCTACCACACTATCCATTACAAATAAATTTTGAATTAGAGCCTAGAAATGCTTATATTTATTATTTTCTTCAGATTCAGTCATTTATTTCTCTCGCATTCAAAAAATATCTAAAACATAACTAATGAGTACTCATCAAGCACTGGGCTGGGTAATAAGATTACAGCAACATATGTGATAGGCAAGTTCCTTCCCCCGTGGAAGTTACATTTTTGTGAGTAAGACAGGCAATAAACCATTTATTAATTTAATATTTGAATTAAGCATCTACTATTTTGATAAATCCTATTTTAAGACTAAGGAAATCACAGTAAGACAAAGAATGTCCCTGCTGTCAATTATCTAACATATCAGTGGGAGAGATGGAACATTTATAAGTCAACAAATAGTATTATTTCAGATAGTGACAGGTGCTACGGAGAAAATAACACGCAGTAATGTGATGGAAAGTGACAGAGTGGAGAACGGTCAAGAAGGGCATGTCTAGCAGGTGGTATTTGAGATAAAACTTGAATGGTGAGAGCAAACCAGTCATGTCAAGGTCAGAGAGACACATGCTCAAGCATAGGCAACAAGTGAATGCTATGACGAAACAGGAAGAAAGCCAACGGAAGTATGGCTGTGCAGCGTGAGGAGAGAAGGTAGATGATGAAGTTAGAGAAGTGGGCCGGTCTTGCAGGCCATGGTAAGGAGTTTTGATCGTCTTCTAAGTGATGGGGAAAACATTGGAGGCTTTTAAATAGGTACATGAAGAATACGACTTCAGTTTTTTAAAAAAAGATTATTATGACTATTATAAAAAAAAATTGAATGTGTGGGGATAGATGTGGAAACAGGTCCTCCAATTAGAGGGTATTGTGGTAGTCTAAAGCAGTAATGCTGATAACTAGACAGCATAATGACAGCCGAGATGGAAACTAATGAACATTTACTGAGTGCATTTTGGAGATGGAAGTGACTAGCCGATAGATTAGGCACAGGTATGAAGGAAAGAGAGGAATAAAGGATAATTCCTTTTTCATTTGATCATATACTAGACGAATGAGATAAAAGTGGTAAGTGCTGTGAGAATGATATGATAGGGAATAATGGGTGAGCATCTTTATATGGAGAGAGTATGGTTGTGAAAGGCTCCTTGTGAAGGTAATGTGTGAGCAGAGATCTGAGGCATGAGAATGAGTTGGCCAGATGAAGATACGGGGTGAGGGTGTCAGTAGTGCTTTGGACTACTGACACCACGACAAAGGCTTGATATCAACAGGAGCCCGTTATGGCTGGAGCACAGTGAGGGAGGGGAAATACTGTGAGATATGGTTGGAGAGGGAAGCAAGAACCATAAAATAGCTACTCACAACTGTTTTTCCTAGACCTGTATTTAAATCAGCAAATTCATTGGTTAGATAAAAAGCTATGCATGAGAACTGGAAGAAGACCAGTATGCCTGGAGGCAGGGTGAAGTTGTTATAACTCCCATTATTTGGCAAAGCTGGTTTGTTTTACCACTTATTTCCTAGGGCCACTTTGAGATCTTTTCATCGTGCTTCAAAATTCCATATGACCGAGTAAATGAAAAATTCATTTGTGGCTTTTAGTTTTAAATTTAGAATTAATTTTTGGCAGGTTTACTAAGAATAATAATATAGAACACATGTAATGTGCAAATGCTCTTTACTTTCAACATTTTTGTAAGACAATGCAAATATTACTATGCTCATTTTATCAATGAGTTAAATTGAGTCATGGAGCAGTTTAGTGGACTTGGCCAAAATGAATTCCCAACTGACGGAAGAGTTAGCATTAGAATTTAGGTCCCTTTTTTCTTAGCACAGAATCCTTTCTAACAGACCCCTTCTTCTCTGTAAATGATGAATCATCACAGAGAACAAAATGCAGTTTTGGAGTCTTGGTCTGAATAAAACTACAGAAAGAAACTGCAGAGAACAGTGTTCTGCACAGTAAAGAATACTTAAAGGTAAATAGGCAAGAAAGAAGCAAGCTGGGAAATAAAAAAACTGAAAGGGTACTATTGCTTACCACTTTCTTCTCCCATTTCTAGTTTTTCCCTTTCCTGGAAAATGCCTATTTTTCTAAGATCAAGAACAACAAAAAATCTAACTGCTGGTCTCTCACTCACACCTACTTTACAACTGGGGAAGTTGGCCCTTATATTACTTCTTTCTTTCTATACTCTTTCCATTTTAAACCTGTGGATTGACTGCATTTCTTTTTTTTTTTTAATTTAGATTTTAAACACCTGGAGAACAGGGTATCATCTGTGCATTCTGTACAGAGTACAGTACATTGTGTGAGTACATGGAAAATAGTTTCACAATGATTTAGTATAGTTTTTTTTTTTTTAAAAAAACAAGCAGTTATAAAAGGACAGTGACTACTTATTGTTGGTTCATTAGCTGATAAATGCCTGTCCAAAGAATATAGGCTTCATAACTGAACTTGATCTCAACGTGTTCAAGTCAGTACATGTGGGTTTGGAAATTCACATTGATCGTAGACTGTGGCTACTCATCTACACGGGGCATCCTCAAAAGACATGTTTGAAAATGTTTTTCCTTTGAGGGATATACAATTTTTCATGCTGTACATCTTATTTCCCCTCGCCCCCTCTCTGCTTCATGAGTGGTAAAATCACACTGCATGTTTTGTCATCCCAAGACTATGAAAAATATGAATCTGTTAAACTGAACATTTTTTATACACAAATTTTATCAAAGAGAAATAACATTTTCCTTTCAGGCTGGGTTTTTTAGGGGGAGAGAATCTAAAGAATGATCAGATAACAATAAAGAAGGAATTAACTCTTTGCTCACATGTCTCTGTTACATCATATGCGCATTATGGTGTGTTTGTACATTTTACCACTCCCTGCTTTGAAGACTGAACTGCTTTGCATAATTCATTTCTGTCAAATAGCTATCTCAAAATATACTTTATGAAAAGTAGAAATGAGTTTCAACACACAGCAGTGACACTGCAGGAAACAGTCTGGAACCTCACTAAGAATATTGTCAGAATATGAAGAGAGATTTGTTAGAGGCGTGACATAAAATGTAAAAATTGAATTTCTTGCACAAATTTAAAACCAAAACATCGTATAACCTCTCTGTGTTTTGGACCCAACATGTCTCTGTCTATTTGGATAAAAACTGTTGAGTGCACATTTTTTTGGTGAGCTGTCAAGAGCGAAGCATGAAAACAGATGTATTTCTGCTCTTTTCATTATTAGGGAAATAAAAGCAGCTGTGCTGGGCTTGTGTGTGAGGAAAGCTCTCAGTCAGGGCTTCACACTCCAGGAGTTGGGAAACCTGGCAGTGTAGACCAGGATTTACATCATGAACATCTTCAAACAAGGCCACTGAGGATGATTTTTGGGCACTGCTCAGGGCCTCACTCCTTTCTGGAGTTGTTATTGCCAAAATACTCCAGTACCAGTATTTTCTGGTACTGGAGTTCTGTGTGGGAAGTTGTGGTAAAGTGAGGTAAAATTATTATGGCCTTAGTTTGCGTGAAACAGTAAGAAAGGCCATTTCAGAATCGGACTTTGTCAGAATCTGAGACTCAATCATAAAAAAGAGTGAATGTAGCTAATTACATTTGGGAGTGACAAGTATAAACTAATGCTAGTGCTTCGATAGAGATCTAATAATATCTGAACAAGGAGGACCAAATATGCCTTTTCTAGACACAATACACAGTGGAATAAACCCAACATGTTTGGTGAAAGAAAAATAAATCCAAGTATAAAAACAGAGTCTTCTTTTATGCACTTGCAGACCTGACAGTAACCAGATGGTAAGTTTTTTTGCATTGAATTGATGGTTTTTGTGCAGAAGGGCTATTTTTGGTCCGGTTTGGGACATTTGTCACAGAAGTTTGTTTGTTTCAGGCTTTCTCTTCCTTCTGTAGGAGTCTGGTGTTTGTGTTTGTGTGTGCGTGAGTGTGTGTGTAGGGGAGTGTGTAGGTGTGGAGGGAGTACTTGTATATGTGGTGATGTACTTACCCTGCCTTATATAGGGCAGAAGTTATCCCTCAGCAAAGAGAACAAAGATAAAATGTGAGAATGACAAAATTGGATTTGTGTTGATCTGAAGTTTGAACTGATGTTATATTGTTGATCAGAGTAAGAAAAGATTAAAATAAAGACACTGATAAAAGAGGACAGTGACATACTTAACAAATTTTTGGAACTCTGCATTGATTGATAGTACCTTGTGGAATTTTCTTGAGGGGAGGGATAAGATCAAGAATGAACATCAGTTAAATGGGCTATGATAATCAGACCAACCACTAAACTTAAGAAAGTACAACTAGTGCTTTAAAACAAAGATGCTACACTTTCTTTAGGTATCTGTATGAGAGCAACTAAGCACTATAGCCTTAGTCAAAATCTGCAGGTCACAGAATTAGCTGCAGGTGTTTCTAATAAGAAATGAAATTCTGTAGCATTTATTTTCACAAACTGCTCATGTGCCAGAATCTCCTAAAATTTGATTTGTTCCCCCGCTCATTACAGATCTCAAAAGACTCAGATTATGAAGCAGTTTTTAAAAGAAGAATGGGGAAGAAGAGAACATTTAGGTATGGGTTCCAAAAAGCCTTGGCATAAACTCTGAAACTCTTGCCCACACCAGCAATTGTGGAGAGCTACTCAGAAAGCTTTCTTTCCAAGGTGAAATACTTTTGATTCTGCAAGTTCAGCTCATATGTTAATTTTTATTTTCATAACTTTCCTTTCTGTCTCTTCTCTCTCTCTTTTTTTTCTCTTTCTCCTTATATTTTTGGTTTTCAGATGGTACTACTACTGGCTTATATTTGACCAAGCTCAGATAAATTAAGTATGAGAAAATGAGAACACAGCCATCACGAAATGGTTATTAGGAATGACGGTTCAAATGTGCAGGATGTTTGATCAACTATCAAAGAAGTATTATTTTTAAATTATCACAAATTTGGTCAAATCCTACTTATCTTTAAAGCCCAATTTTCAAAAATAACTATGTCCAGGTTGCCCCTGCTGAATATTGTGGACTGATTGTGGATTGAATGGGAATTCAAAGACCTCCTCTCTGTAAGAGCAGGCAGTAATGGCAGACGCCAAGGGAAAAGTAGGCAGCACCTCCTAGAGATGTAAGTGACCACGATCTAACCCCCACAGTGGGGTCCACTGGGATCAACTTCTAAGGTTTTACCTTGCTCACTCTTTTGTATTCCTGCCTTCTCCCAGAACATTTAATCCCCATTTCTTTGGGCTTGATCTAAATCTTGTGTAAGTGCAGAGAATGTGCAGAGAGCAGCAGATTCCAAAGCTCACTCACTCGCAACTCCTTTACACTCAGCTGCAAAATTAAGTTCACTAATTATAACATCCTTCAACTTTCTTTTCCCAATTCTGATACATTGATTTGCATGCACATCTTCCAGTCTTAGAGGACAAGCCCTCCCTCGTGATCAAGGTCAGTCTCTCCACCATGCTCATGATTTCCTCTCTTCTTGGAATGGGACCTCACTCCATCCATTTTCCCTCCTCTCCAACACCTTCAACACGCTTCTCCTCACCTTTGCCTTTGGCCTATATTATAGACAAACGTCTCCTATCCTTAAAAGAAGTTCTATCTGGACCCTGTTTCCTCCTCTAGTTATTGCCCTGTATTTCTTCTTTTTTTCCACTGCAAATGTCATAACAGCATTTTCCTACTCTTTCATCATTTTCCCCATTTACTCTTCAACCTACTGCAATCCGGCCTCTTTCCCCACCCCTGGAAGAAATTCCTTTATACCACTCCCTTGATTCTCATCTTACTTCTCTGAATTTCCTTCCTGGTTTCTTGAGGGGCTGCTTTTTTTCTGCCTTCCTCTAAAATTTTGAGGATCCTCAGATTGCCTTCTTACAGTATGTACCCTATCTGAGAGATATTCATCTGGTTTCAAAATTTTAACTATCGCCTGTTCGCTAGAAACTCCTTAATAGATTTCTCCAGCATAGTTGTCTCCTCAGAAAAAGTATCTTGTATTTACCTCTTCTGAACATTTACACCTGGGATTCATAAGACTTTCATCTCAATACCTCTCAACAGAATCAGTGTCCTTTTGCTCCTCTTCATATGATCCCTGGGCTTTGCCTTCTCCCTTTCTCTCACACTATTACCACCAAACCACCACCAGGTCCTACAGAATTTATTTGTTAAACATTTCTTGACGCTTTTATCATTTTCTCATCATCTCTTGTCTGGATTACTATAATAACCTTCTAAGTGGTGGTTCCGTCTCAGAATTTTTCTTTCTTATATCCATTCCGCACAGTTAGTAGAATGGACTACCACCCTATTCAAACCATAAAATAGCTCCTTTTGGCTTAGTCTATAAATTTTCCATCATCTGGCTTCTGCTACATGTTCAGTTTTATTCCCAGTCTCTCTCTGTTTGCCAGTGTTTCTTTTCATTCACCACATTTCTCTTACCTATGCGGCCTTTACTCCTGTTTCCTCTAACTGAATCACTTTTCCCTCATATCTTCATCTAATTTCTGTTCACCTTTCAAGGTATCACCTTTATATGATGCCTTCCTCAATACCTCTTCAAGACTGTCAGCTTCATGGATGGGTAATGTTTATGCTGGTGATCTGGGGCCTCACAGTATCTTCTAGATATTGAGAACCAGCCAAGGGGTAAATGTCAGATTAAGGACATTGCTTTCTTATCCAAGGTGAATGTTCCAAGCAGCCTAGATAGTATCCATTATGTTGAGGAGGTGGGGTAGGATAGCACTGAGAGAATACAGAAACCAGTAAATTTTAAAAAAACAGTGATTTCATGTTTTAAAATTATGTCCAAAACTTTGGTCATGATTACTTTCAAATGAAATCGAGTAGGAGAAAAAACATTGAAAACCATTACGTTTTTGAGGACTTTGTATTTTCAAAGAATCTACAAGCTAAGCTCACAAAGATGTTATTAGTCAAGCTCTAAATCAGATCATTCTGTACCAGAAGAAATCAGACCACAAAAGCAGGGCAGCTCTCACACGTACTTCAGAAGTGGCCACAGAGGACACTAGACTAAACTTCCCAGTGGGCAAAGCCATAAGCTCCTCACAGAGAGAAGAATCAGGGCAGTCAGACCGGCTATATAAGGACCTTAATCTAATGCAGGTAATCTTTGCATTTCTTACCAATAGCCCTTTATAATCTCTATGGAGAGATTGAACATATAACTGTTCAGTGTTTCCTATTTTTCCTCGTTTAAAATTATAGGCTTGATGACAGTTATTCTGCCTATTCCATCATTGTAAATTTAGTATGGTGGGGCACATAACTTGTCTCTTATTTTAGCAGGTTGTCAGATGCTGAATGAGACTTGGAGAGGGCTTGAATGTGCTCTCTCTATGAGAAGAGTACCAAAGATATGTGGCTAGGCAAAAGGGTGGTCTGTGAGAGTGAGAGAGAATTGATCCCCAATTTGTGTTCTCCTTATCCATGGTAATGGAAGTTTAACTCTTGCAAGGCCATCCCAAATAAAGAGTATACTTTTTAGCTTCTCTTGCAGCTAAGAGTGTATGCTCCCTGGATTTTCCCTTGAAGGGATGTCCTCCCCTTACTCCCTTTGCCTGTTCCAGTAATGGGAAGGAGGGGGTGGGCCATCCATTGAACACAAGATGGAAGCCACATGTCATGAAGGTTAGAACAATGAAATAGAAGGAGGCTTTGTTCAGATATGATAACTAATACAAGTTATATGAAAAGAAACTTTACAAAAAGTACCCAGAGGATTAACATAATTAGTTCAATTTTATTATTAAACCATCTATTTGATAGGAGAGCTTTTGGGTTTCTTACTTTTTCAAAAGTAGTTCTAAACTTTCCTTGGAATCTGCAATACCAAAGTCACACATGCATAGTTATTATTTTCCTTTACCCATCTACATTTTACTTGGGGATTGGGGTGGAACGTGGGGTAGGAGTGGGGCACAATTGGAGGATTCATGAAAATAAATGATCAGTTTCATGCTCCTTTTTTTGGATTATGTATTAATTATGCCTCATTTGCTTTGTGATAGTAGGTACTTATATCATTGCATAGTTTCGTAAATATTAATTTATAATGGTCAAAATCCCCAGGAGATTAATTTCAAGTGAGCATAAAAATGATGAAAGGTGAATTTGAGAAATCTAGGGTAAGAGTAGTGGTAAGCACATTTATGATAGAGCTAGGACAATTGAAGACCAGGATTTCCTTGGCCATAGAAATCTAAAAAGTTCTAAAGACCATTTCATTTGAGCCTGGTGGATATATTGCCAGAAAATCAGATATTTCTTTTCTCCTTATCTGTGTCCTCTCCTTTCCTGGCCTGGGAGATTATTTTAGATTTTCTGGGTGGGCTCTAAATGCCATCATATGTACCCTTATAGGAGAGAGGAAGAGGGAGATTTGACACATGGAGAAGATGATGTGAAGGCAGAAGCAGAGATTGGAGGGTTGTAGCCAAAAGCCAAAGAATGCTGACGAATGCTGGCAGCCACCAGGAGCTAGAAGACTCAAGAAACAGATTTCCCCCAAACCTCTGGAAGGAGCATAATCCCACCCACACCTTGATTTTGGACTTCTAGACTCTAGAACTGTGAGAGAGTAAATTTGTGTTATTTTAAGTCACAAAGGTTGTGGTAATTTTTTTGTAGCAGCCACAGGAAATTAACACAATGGGTAAGTTCTGACTGTTTAGTATATATTGATTTGTCTTTTTTTATATAAGTGTATATACCAAAGTTACTCATTCATTCATTCCTATACTCACCCAGTAACTACAGTTCTTTTTTAGTGATTGGTTGCATGTGTGTGTGTGTAGTCATGCTGACTTTGTCTTTTCAATATTTAAACAGACAGCATGATGCTAAGGTGACCTTTTCTACTTGCCTCATTCTTTCCGATTCTTCATGACTTCAGCCATTTTAGCTTCTTTCTGTCCAAAAAAGAAAAAGCTATGAGTAAGTTAATTACTTGAAGTAATTTCATCTAATAGCACTGCTATTTGCTGATACACGCAAGCACAATTATTACTCCACCTGGCCTAGCAGCATGACAGACATTTGATGGATGAAAGATTTTACAATGTATTTTATTCCTCTAAGCATTGCACAGGCCTTTACTAGGGTCATATGCATGACAAATAGACCATATGTTTTAAGGAAGTAGACAACTGAGGTTCAGAAATCAACAAGCTGACCTACAGACAAGGAGCTGAAGCCTCTACTGCCATTAACCTGTGTTCTATTGGGGGAGCCATACAAGAGAGGTATGGAAAATATGTGACAAGTATTAAACCAATGTGTTTGGTTTAAAACCAATCCCTCTCCCCCATCAAACATGTTCTATCACAGTGATTCTGTTGGTGTAGCCCATGGAAAAGGGGTGATGACAAACGCTACTTTAAGAAGATGGAAGACACGTAGTAGTGAAAGTCTGTGTTACAAAGTAGGCAGTCAGCCCACTCCCTTGACCCAGTAGCTTAGGGGCAGAAAAAGAGAAAGAAAAGATGGGACAGGAAAAAGGGAGTGAGATAGTCAGACATGGGCTTTTACTGGAGAAGAGCATAAGGGCTCTGACCCCACTTCCCCATTAGGAGTCTAGGAGGAGCCCACTGAATAGAGTGGCCACACACAAGTGTGGACTGGCCCACGCCGGGTGAGCAGGTGGGGTGGCATAGGCAGGCTGACACAGTGTTTTGGTTCTCCTGCAGAGCCTCCTTCAGGTCTTGTGCAATGTGAATGCTGAGTTGACAGTCCAGCACCTAGTCAAGCCGAGCAGACTCAACCACAAGTTCAGTTAAGTATAATATCAGCAATAGGACAGCAAAAAGCACAAGAATCGGATGGAGCCAACCATAGTTCACGGGCTCCAGCCAGTTCACTAACAAAGCAGCATAGGATGGTGGCAAAAGGCATGGGTTATAGAGAAGACTGCCTGGGTACAATTCCTGGCTCTGCCGTTTACAGTGTAATAATATTGCACAAATAACATCGTTTCTCTCTGTCTCAGTTGCTTCGACTATAAAACTAGGATAATGCAAGTGTTTACCTTATAGTGTTATTGCAAGGGTTATGTTAAGCAATGCACGTAATCGATTAAGAACAATGCTGAGATTATAATAGTCATTCACTAATCATGGTTGAGTTACCCAAGAACTAGCATGAGGCCAGAGATTTCCCTTTCCATGCTGTTTTGAGAAGATATAAATCCCTCCCTTTCCCCTACTTGAGGAAATTAAAGAGTTGAGGAGATACATGTAAAAGAATAATTAGAACAAACCAAACCTAAAGAGACTATTTAAACAATTGGATTAAATTAAGTTTCAAAATGGAATATAATTTATATAATTTCTTTTTCATTTTTTTCTTGCTACTAGCTGACGGAATTGGGGATAGGCTGATGAGTAGTTAATTAGTTAATAGTCTATTAGTTAATAGACTAAGAAAAGATTCTCTTTTTTTTCCTTCATAAATTGTAGTGTGGTTAGATATCTGGTCCTGATCCCCAAATAAATAAATGAGCATTCTCTGGTGGTAATGATATGTGACAAAACCCCAAGTGGGTAAAGTCATGTAATGATTGTATAATAAAAATCCCAGCATTCTTCTTAGTTGATTTTTACATGTATAAAGTCATATATAATAAGGGAGCACAGGGCCAGGGAAGAACTCCCTGAGAAAGCAACACTAGGGTTTAGACTTGAAGTTGAGAAGGAGTCAGGGTTACTTATATTTGGAGTAAGAGTTTTCAGATAGAAGGAATAGCAATGCAGAGGATCTGTGCCCAGAATGAATTGTTATTGTTTTAGGAACGGAGGGAAAGCCAGTGTGGCCAGAATGACATAGATCAGGGTATGTGTCATGGAGGGATTTACAGGTCATGGTAGGGAGTCTTAGTTTTTTGAAATGAAATGATAAACCACTGGATGTTTTAAATTAAGGAGTGAGATGATCTGATGCACATTTTTTAAAAATCACTTCTTTGCGTGGAAACCATTTTCTCTCTAAGAACACATGCGTGGAAGAGAAGTAGAATGAGGTAAACAGACAAGTGAACATGATAGTTTAGATGAGGGTGATGGCAGTGGAGATGGAAAAAAGTGGATGGATACAGAATATGTTTTAGAAGTAGAGACAACAGTTTCTGCTGATGCATTGGATGTGAAGTTGAGAAATTGAGGACAATTTCTTGAATTTTGGCTCTAGTCGGGATGAATGAAAGCAAATACCTTTTACTGAGGTCAGGAAGAACAGTTTGGGGTTGTGGCCCCAGGAAAGAACAGGCATCAAGGATTCTGTTACGGACATATTTAGTTCAAAGTGCTTACTGTGTTCTCGCCAGTTTTCAATATCAAATGGGCAAGCACTGTGAATGAGTCTGGCGCGCTCGGTAAAGGTCATGGCTTGGGCATGTAAAACTAGGTGTCACCAGCCATATAGACCAGCATTTAAAACCAGAGGACAAGGAGCAATCGTCTAAGTAGAGAATACAGGTAAAGGAGAGGATAGGGCTTGGGAACTATTTATGATGAAGCAAAATGAAAACATAACAAGTGAATAAAAAATGTTTCTCTGTCTTTCTCTCATATATTTGCAAATGAACTGGAAAAGTGCTTGAAGGTTACAAGCTAAACTTGTAACACAGATTCTGTGATGGGTGTGGTATTGGAGGTAGTTGAAGGAAAAGGCTTTCTTTTAACTGCAAGCATTTCGGTATTGTCTGAAGATGCCTGACTTGAATATACTTACTAATCTTATTTCTTTTGCAATTAAAACACAATACTTGAAAAGCATCACAAGTAATCCATGTCCATTATAGACAATTTATAAAATGACACCAAGCCAAAACCATAGAAGAAAAATCAATCATAACCCCATGTCTCAGAAGCAATCATTTAACATTTCAGGATATGGCCTTTTTCTTGTGTATATATATTTAGATGTAGAAACTTCAATATTTTATTTTTAGTTTTTCACAGAAAAAAGATTCACAGCTTGTGTTATTAATTTCCATTCTATCCTACGATTATTTTTTCAACTCCCATGTTTTGATACCACTTATATCTCTAATCCAGATTTCAATCCTATGTACCACACTCCTCCATCCCTTGCTACCACATGATTTCATTTGGATATCTTCTAAGACCAGATTCAAGGAATTAGACTTGAAATTTGTCAGTTTCTACAGTCTCCACATTCTGAGTTTTGGTAAAGGGCACCATTACCTTCCAAACCAGAATTTTTAGGCAAGTTCTCATCCCTGACCTACCTCATTCCCTTGCTATCCATATCTAAATTGTTAGTGTGTTCTACAAATTGTGACTCTCAAATCTGAATTTAGCTACCCTCATTGCCGCGGCTTTAGTTCAAGCCTTCAAAATATTTTTTTATTGTTATGGCAGCTGTTTAATTCTTTTCTTGTCCTGTTATAACCCAATCTTTCTAAAAAAGTAAACCCAATTATTGTCACTCTATTATTTCAAACCTCTCAGTGACCCCACCACTGTCTGTATAAAAGCTGAACTCCATCATGTGGCACACAAGGCGTTTCATGATGGCACTCCTCTGCCTTGGGTGCCTTGTATCTCATTATTTCACACTCATCTTGAGTCACAGGGATGTACCTGTGGTTTTCAGAACATGCTCCGGTCCCAAGGTTGCTTGGTAGAATACCTGATAGAATACCCGACACCAAATAGCCATTCAATGCATGCTTACTGAATACAACAAAGTTTAAGAGGGTTCCCAGAGCCTACAGTGTGGACGTGTGAAATAGCAGACTGTGTAGAGATAAGAAATTCAAATGAAAAAGGAGCTGTATCAAAAAGCTTCAGAATAAGGCAGGAATACATGAAATCACAGAGATATAGTATCCAGGGATTCATATTCTAACCCGTGCTGTCCAACAGAAAGATAATGTGAGCCACGTAGATCATTTAAAACTTTCTAGTAGCCATATTAAAAAGGTAAAAAGAATCAGGTAAAAATAATTTTACTAAGATCTATTTAAGCCAATACAGACACCATATTTTCATTTCAATGCATAATCGATATTAAAATGATTAAGATACTTTACATTCTTTCTTCATACTAATTACTTGGAATCCAGTGTGAATTTTATACTTAGAGCACATTTTTAACATAGAGTAGTCACGTTTCAAGGGCTCAATAGCCACAGGTGGTGGGTAGCTACTGCAGTGGACAGCATGGGTCTAACATGTACAGAGAAGAAGTAGGGGAAAATCTGGTGTAACATCATGTTGTTATCATTGGGGGAAGACAACATGCATCCAGAAGTTCAAGCTTGAAGGATTTAGGAATGCTACATTTCACTGCCTGTGGATGGAACTGAAAATGAATCAGAGAAGTTAAAAATTGAGAGTAAAATTTAGGAAGAAATTTTAGGATGAAGAGTGACAGTAATAATCATGATGCAGAAATGGGAAGTCCAGGGACTTCCCCGGTGGCACAGTGGATAAGAATCCGCCTGCCAATGCAGGGGACATGGGTTCAATCCCTGGTCCGGGAAGATCCCGCCTGCCGTGGAGCAACAAGCCCGTGCGCCACTACTACTAAGCCTGCACTATAGAGCCCATGAACCACAACTACTTAGTGTGCGTGCTACAACTACTGAAGCCTGTGCACCTAGAGCCCGTGCTCCGCAACAAGAGAAGCCACCGCAAGGAGAAGCCCACGTACCACAAGGAAGAGCAGCCCCTGCTCGCCACAACTAGAGAAGGCCCAACGCAGCCAAAAATAAATTAAATTAAATCTTAAAAAAAAAAAAAAAGGGAAGTCCAAAACTAAAAGTTGTATTACTGTGGTACAAGAAAACAAGATATAGTTACTTCAGATAGGTTATCAAAAAGCTTATGTATTTAGATTTTGCCAACGACTCTTTTCTGGTTTACTTTTCATGGCCTCAGTGGAAAAAAAAATGACCATTTCAGAAATTCTTATAATTTATTATATATTTAACAGCATTTTTCATTTGCTGTAACTCAAAATCCAAAGTAATAGTTTCCATTTTTGCCACCTTGATTTATGAGTGAGTCAAAATCTCTAAAATAGTACAGGGTGGCAGCAATCACTAAGCAGGACTTGATGACTGTACCTCTCTCTCCCCTCCAATAAATAGCTGTGAGTTCAGATAGAGCACAAAGTGGAACCCTGGCACCTTTATTAGATAAGTACACTAAATATAGTGAGGTAGAGCACTATTCATTTACACACTTCTGAAGAAACCAGAGCAGTTCTGATGTGTCAGAACTGATAAAAGGTGCTCAGAAACAGGCCGCCTGGTTTTGGTCCACAGAGAGTACACGTCTCCGATTAAAGATGTGAAAAAACTCAAGACATAATCTTTACAAGGGGATTTCTCATAATTAGATTCTCTATTTGTAAATAAGTAATAGTCTTCTTTTTTTCTGGTGGACTATTTTGACCCTTGGAAGGGTAGTTTATGAATTCTTACAAGTAGAAAAGAAAAAAAGAAATGCAGAAGATTACACTGAAAGCAGCAAATCCTTTCACATATTAAATCAATTGGCTATTTGAACAATGTCCTAGTATTTACCATGTCCGTAAGCATCTGATGACTTAACATGCAACAACCATCAGTAAATATTCTGCTTCTATATAGTCTTTCCTTATTCAGTTCTTCCTGATTATTACCTAATTTCCCCAAAGGATAAAACACTTATACTATTATTTAGCTTTTTGGTTTTGAACTTCAATAAACATTTAATGAATTTCTTTTATGTACCTTTCAATAAAGAAACTCAATTTTCTTCACTGATTTTTATTCAATTGTTTTTTACCAAATTTGTACATCTTTTAAAACTTAGCACTAAAAAAAGAACAAAACTTCATTTTTATCACAAACAGCAGAAGATTGATTTATATAGGCCATAGAAAGTTGACTACAGATCTAGGCTTTTGAACCTAGTTATACAAAGTCTCTCTAATGATGTATTTGTCTTTATGACCTATATTTGGTCCAAGTTTAACCCTCTACTGGTGGGGGAAGGTGGGCAGGCACTGGGGGAGCAAGTTGGGCTGTGATTTGTGGGAGAGGAGTACTGGGTGTGGGGTAAAGTAAGTCTATAGCTTTTGTAGAAATAGTGGCTTTTGAATGTCACAGGCAAAACTGGTTATCTGTTGCAGGATAAGAAAACACTTGCCATTTCTGCATTTGTTTCAGGTTAAATAATGTTGAAACATATATTTAAAAGACATATATAATTGTTCATTGAAACTAGTAATGTTACTCTTACTTGAAAAAAAACTCAAGATAATGTTCACTTTGTTTTCTTCTTGCACAAACCCATGATTCTCAATCCTAAATTGGAGCCTCTTCCTCAAAAGTTTTAAACAGTTGTAATTCATGACAGTTCATGGCAAGATTCTAAATTTTCTGGTGATGGATCTCTGTGCCGGTGGTCACTGCTCCAGTGGCCTCATTCAGCTCACTGGGAAGCAGTCCTCAGAAGGAAGAGTTAGTCAAACTTCTCTAACCCTAGTCAGGCTTCAGGGAGAGGACTTTCATCAAAAAGAACCCTTGGGAAACCCGCTTTTAAAGTCTGCTTCCATCATTTTGAACTTACAAATCTATCAATACTATAACCCATCTGCTAATGATCTTAGACAACCATATACATTTATTTTATTTAGAGAACTGTTTCCTCTGCTTCTTCCAAGTTATTTTATAGAAATATTTTCCATACAACCAGGAACAAACAATTTGGCAAGAGGGAATTGTCAAAGCTAATCCATGATAACGGAGAATGGAGTTCAGATAATTTATATTTGCTTAGGTTTTACTTTTACCTAAAGGAAAAAATAATATTATTGCTTTTAAAGGTTTTGTGGTATGGAATCTATTTGTTTGTTTCTTTGTTTTGTTTTGCTTTTGCTTTTTTAAAGACAAAATTATAGAGGGAATTTCTGAGGGATTAAGTAATACTCTAGGTGTATTTAAGACAGCTAGTTACTGCATTTGGTTAGTCACTCTGTAGATACAAAAAACAAAAAGTACAAATCCAATATGTAATAAGATTCTAAAAAGAATGAATAATAATTACGGAAATTTTTAAATTGATTAATAGTATTTAAACTAGTTACAGTTGGGGTATATTTTAATAAAGCTGTCTTTAAAAAAGGAGGGGAGTTATTACCAAGGCCACAAAAAAAATTAGTCAGATTGATGTTCAAAGTTTATAGCACCTGTAACTTTAACATACTCGGATGTAAGCTTCACTGTCAAGTTCTTAAAAAAAAAAAAAAAAAAAGAGATTCAGTCTCCATTTACAGGACAGTCCGTGGCCTGTAACAATCTGTAAGGATGAGAGAGAAAAAAGCCGGATTAACGTGTCACTCTCCCATGCTACCAAACCATGGGACCTGCAAATCCCAAGAAAGAGGGAGACTCATACAAGGTCACTTGGGATTAGGCATGCAAACTAATGGCCTTACTCATTGTTCCAAGGGGTCCTGTGATTGGGCTTGAAGCCAACACACTTCAGCCAACAAAGTCTCTCAATTAGGTACAGTCCCAATGCCAAGTTTCTCAGCAAGAGCATGTGAAAGGGCTCCTTTTGACTTTTGATCAAATCCATTTAAAATCTTTGCCATGGGACTCTGAAAATCACCATTTAAAAAATATGTCTGGAATGCCTCATACCTGGGAACTAATATTAGGTACTTGTTCTTATTATAGAGATTATCACCAATGAGTTCACAATGCTCTCAAGATTCAAAACAAAATATTGTGCTGGACCTTGGTGGAAACAGGAAGTCCATTCATATTTGCCAGCAGTGCTAGACTATCAGCCTTTTAAGGTGGGGGACTTGTCTTATACCTCTGAGCAGGTGCAGGGCCCTGCACGTGGTTGACACTAAAAGAATGTGTTTTTGATTGGAGGGATGAATTAAACAGATTTGTTTACTGAGCGTGCAAAATAATCGTCAAATAGGTGGTTTACCATTTGGAAGAACGTTTTCTACCCTGTTTTCCCAGTTACCTATGGTGAGACCTGAAATGTTTGTCCTTTTAGAACAGAAGAAGAGCTTTTTAGACTGGGAAATCCAAACCAATGGCAGTGTGCCTGCTTTGTGGATGTTGCCTAATCCCTCCTGCTTTGGAATGTTCATTTGTGTTGGGTTGTGAAGTCTCCTGCCTAGGCTGCGATCACAGAACTACAGAGGAAGTCTTTTACTTCTGCACTCTTTCTTTTCTTTTCAAGTGTAAAAAAAAACAAGGTTTGTCTAACATGTAGTACTGAATACTTTGTTTTCTGATCATATTTGTCTTTTCTATTAAATTCTTTGGTGATGATAATAAAACAATGAGTCACCATCCATGAGAAGGATCCACGCATATTTCCCTTAAGAGGGATGCTCCCATGATTTCAACTCAGCTAAGGTGGACACAGTAAGTGGAGACATTGAACCCAAAAGCAACCGTGTTAGGACAGACTGTGGCAAATTTCATGGCTTGTGCACAGGATTATCTTCTATCCTGCTAAGTTTCCCTACGTGGAGAAAAACACATCTTCAAAGAGAGGAACTTGTTTTTTTTTTTTTTGGTGAGAAACACAGAAATTTATGAGATATTGAACACTTAAATCTCAGCCATGAAGGCTTTGAGGGGGTAAACTCTAAAAATGTACTTTTACAAACTAAAACAATATTTGCAAACTTAATTGCCTATAGTGTTCATAAAGGTAAAAAAATCTGTGACGTGGGCCAAATATCAGATGAATGGAGTGGTAGAAACTGTGGGGAAGTGGTTAAGGTTATGCCTGTTTTGTTCAAATTCTCAGAGACACACACACACACACAAACACACACACACAGGGACACCCAGAGTCACGTACCTTGAGCGAAATGTATCAGTGACTATATGTAGCCCTTTGGCCATTATTCTTAACCCATGAATTCTACTGTTTCGTTTAGTTTTTCTAGGTTAGGGGGATTTTTCCAAGTGAGAGTCAAGTCTGGATCTGCATCCTGTCATGTGAAATTTTTTAAAAGGTGTGATTTCAAAAGAATTAAAGATTCAGCCCGGTGGAGGTTAATTCCTTCTAATCCCTTCCTAATTCACCAAAAACTCAACCCACTACTACCATGACCCAATATGGTCTTATACATGACCCTTATTCAGTGCTCCTCTCCTTGAGCTCCCCCTAGAGGTGAGAGTCTGCCACTAACAGAACCACTGGGGCCACTCCCTGTCTTCTGAGAAAAGACAGAATAAATACAATGGTACAAGAGTGGCACTGGGATGATTGCTAAGAACATAACAATCAAAAGGAAGATAAGAGCAATATTTAGGTGAATTTAGTCCTCATGTCTTGTGCACCAAGTAAACATTTAGGGCATATACTATATGCAAGGAATTGTAAATATTCTGGAAAATACTGAAATCACCAATAACACATTTCCTTCCTCTCTCTTTGGGAGAATTAAAAGCATACAAAAAGCAACATTCTTCCCACTTTTCTGACCTTTGTAAAATTATCTTTCACTAATTTTTCTACTAGGTACTTCTTAAGTAATGGTGTTCTTCAGAACTCTCTTCAAATTCTCCTTTTCTTGCTTTTCTATATTCCTTTACTTATGTACTCTCATTCATTCTTCTGGTTCTAATCACCACCTATTTTCTTAAGACTTCCACCTTTATATCTCTAGTCTGAACTTTTCTTTAAGTTACAGATTCATGCTTTCATTTTTGTGCTGAAATTCTTCACTAGAAAGTTCAAAGTCAAACCAACATACCCAAATGATAATTCAAGGCCATAAGTATTTAATGACAAATAAACATTGTCAGTGGTAAGTGCTACGAATCTAGAAGATCACTTTGGTCTGAGGTAGTGTGGAAAACTCTCACGGCACAGCTAGACTTGGGCAGGACTTTGAACAAGAGATTGTTTGTGGGCAACAGTGTAAACGAAATCAGGAGCACGTCTATCATCATTCCTTCAACAGAGACTTTTTCTGCCATCCCAATACTTCTCAGGTCCAAGCTTGGTTTTGAGCTCTATTACAATACGAAGTTTTTAAAAAGAGAGAGAAAAAAACTTGCCTCATGGTAATTTTTCTCTCTCTATCTACTTTTCCCCCCTTCTAACTGGAGAAATTGGAGATTGGAGACCAGATAAACAAAGAGGGACCAAGCCACATTCCACTCACAACAGAAATACATATTTTCTCAAACATACATGGATTTCTCTATCTCTGAAAACCAGAAACAGCAATCCTGAAGCCCAGTTGAGAGTTGGCTCTTGAATACCAGGCATTTTCTTTATTCCTTCTGCATCTACTTGAGATTGTGGATCTGGCCCTGCCTTTGTCCCAGCCAAGGAGCTGAATGTAGCCTCTGACACTCTCAGCACTGCCCTGCAATCTTGAAAAAGGAGTAAAAGGACTGCCTTCTTTCTGTTCCATCCCTTGCAGTGGCACTTTCAACTTAAGCAACTCTCAGCCCAAACTGGACTTTTTACAATCCCATCAGGCAAGTTTTTTTGACGCTTACTTCAAAATAAAATAATTTTTCCTTCTTTTCATCTTATGCAGTGTTGTTATTTAGAAGGAACATGGGGAGGTTTATCTGTTCCTTGAGTAATCACAGTGGTTGTTTTTCCTGTACAGAATTGTAGATAATTAAGAACGTAATTTTTCTTTTTCTTAATGGACAACTAGATACACCATGAAAATCTTAGCTGTGTGGAACTTTTTCACGAGAGAACTATGCTCTTTACTATGATAGCCTCAGGGGTGAAAGAAGTTATACTGTGACAGCTTACAGAAAAGGCAATAAGGTAGTGAGAATTCAATCAAAAACAGTAGGCTGGGAGGGAGACTCAAGAGGGAGGGGATATGGGAATATATATATATTTATAGCTGATGCACTTTTTATAAAGCAGAAACTAACACACCATTGTAAAGCAATTATACTCCAATAAAGATGTTAAAAAATAAATTAAAAACCCAATAGGTCCCATTGAAGTGTTCTAATGTTCTTCAGTAACCACATTGACAGTTACAAGAGTTTTAAAAATTTAATTTATTTTTTGTAGACTTTGAATGGGAAGGTGTCCATTTGCAATGCAGGTAAATATCTTTAAATATTTATCAACCTGCATCGTGAAAGAGATCTTTTATAATCACACCTGTAGGAGTTAATCAGGCAATATTGTATATCATGACTTGTCCGCCATGATACTGGCTTTGTTCTGAAACTGAAGTGCTATTTGCTGAGCCTGTTTAATGAAAGGCTATGTATTTTCTTTTGTAATTCCAAGACTCAGAAAAATTTAGCTTGGATCAATGAAGAAATATGCATTTGAAGAAAAAGAGGAAGTTTCCTGATTTTTATTTGTTTATAAGCTAGAGCTTGCATTGGAAAGTAGTGAAAAATATGTTTTGTTTCTAAGGTAGAGCAAGACAACAATGCACTTGGCATAAGTTTTGAAGGAGTAGTCACTTGGCTTTAAGGAATTCATCCTACAGAGATACATGTGGCTCCTGTTCCTCTGAGCTTCAGCAGAATGAAGAGCATGCAGAGACTAAGGCCTAGTGTGACGTGTTTCAAAGTTCAGGATACAAATATGGTTATAATATGGTCATCTCCAAACCCTCCCCCAATCAATCACCTTTCCCCTACACTTTTTCGGACAACGACAACAGAAACAGTATCTCTCTTTCAGCCCTTCTCTCCCCCCCAAAATAAAATTACCCCCAAACCCTCAGAACTTAGTCCAAAGGAAGTAAGTGTGAGGCTTTGTCCTGGTTCCAACACCAAGCAGAGAGAGAACTGTCTGCCTGATTAGACCCCTTCTGCCATTGCTTCTCCCTGGCGCATAGTGTTGATGTTAAGGACTCAGCCTGCACAGCTTGATAGACAGTGTTTGTGTACTGTTGCTAGGTTACTCTTGCGGACATATATACACACCAGGCCATAGGGATGCCCTGCATTATGTGCCAAGGTTACAGCTTTTTTGGGGTTGGTATCACCATGCTTAACTACTATTCCTGAAAGCACATAAATGGAGGAAAGAGTATCCCCAGCATATAGAACAGCGTGTGTGAAGACCCAGAGATAGGAGAAGTATGGCTATTTAGATAGAGAAAAATACTGGAAAACAGCATCAGTTTCTACCAGCAGTTATTAACTCTGGACTATAAGATTATGGATGATTTTGTTTTCCTTATACTGTTTTCAACTTTTTCTGCAATAAAACCACATTACCTTATTATTTAAACATTTTAACATAAACAAGAGAGTAAAATATCAGTGGCATTGGAAAAAAGTTGAACTTAGGAGTAATATTATTTAAGAAAATAGTACAGGGCAGAACTCAAACTGGAAAATAAAAGGGAAGAGAGAAAATGAATTTAAGGGTGGTATCTAAAACACTGGTGTAGGAATCCAGGTCTAGAGTGAAGAGGTCTTGGCCTGGGTATTGGCAGATGCTGTGGAGGTTATAGTGATATAAGAAATAATTTAGAGCTGAAATCAAGATGGAAAGTTTTCTAGCCTCTTCCTTCTACAGTGTAGGTGCCACCCATACCAGATGTCTGAGAATTATCCTTAATCCTTTACTTTTCCTTCTCTCTCAAGATTTTTCTCTTTTTCTTTGGTTTTCTGCAATTTGAATGTGATATGCTTAAGTATACATATTTTTATATTTATCTTGTTTTTGTTCTCTGAGCTTATTGAATCTTTGGTTTGGTATCTTTCATTAATTTTGGAAAGTTATCAGCCATTATTACTTCAAATATTTCTTCTCCTCTAGTGTTCTAATTATGTATATATTACATCCTTTGAAATTGTCACACTGTCCTTCGATGTTCTCTTGTACTTTCTTCATTCCTTTTCTCTTTGCATCTCAGTCTGGGAAATTTCTACAGAATTACCTTTAAGTTCATTGATTCTTTCCTCCATCATATCCAGTATATTGATGGGTCCATCTTCATTCTTATTTCTGTTATATTGTTTTTGATTTTTAGAATTTCCTTTTGTTTTCTTTCTTAGAGTTTCCTTCTCTGCTCACATCTTCAAACTGTTCTTGCATAATTTCTGCTTTTTCTATTAGAGCGTTTTAATATATTAACCACAGATATTTTAAATTTATGCCTGAAAATTCCAAGTTTATGCCATATCTGGGTCTTATTCTGAGGCTGCTTTGTCTCTTGAAACTTTTTTCTTTTTTTGCCTTTTGCATGCCTTGCAGTTTATTTTTGAAAGCTATGATGTATTGTATAATAAGATTGAAGTAAATAAACTTTTGGTGTGCAGTTTTATGTTCGTTTGCTAGGAGTTGGGTTGGGCCATGTTGCTTGTTTTAGCTGTAGATGTCAGAGGCTTCAGCTTCCTCTAGTGCCCTTGATTTTGTCTCTCTTGTTGACATTGAGCTTCCCTAAGAACTCTTCCTTGGACAGAATCTGCATCTTGCAGCCCTTTAACCTGTAAACCACTGCTATTACTCTGGGGTCTTCTTGGTGTGGTGGTAAGATATGGGAAGGGAAAGCATTCTCTAATCCTATGAATAAATCTCAGTCCTTCAGTTGGCTTGAGTTCCTGGGCTGTTACCTTCACAGGTGTTTCTTCACCTTTTTCCTCTACTTATATCAGACAGGAAGGCTAGAGGAGCAGGAGTCGAGGAGAATGTCCTTTCCACTCGTTGGATAAGGTTCTGTAAAGTTTTTTTTTTCCCTCTGAATATAGGCTTTTGTTATAGAGAACACTGTGGAGCTCTGCACCTATTTCATATCTGTGCTTTTCCCCTCCCCCTGACAGAGCCATAAGGGGATTTTCTTGGCTTTTCACAAAAAGAACCTGGTGGGATTTCTGGAAGCATAACCCATAGAAGTGTGGGTGGTCTCCCTAAGACTGTGCCCTTAAAGAGTTTCTCACCCTCATGCTAGCCCACACTCAGTCTCCAGTAATTCATCAAGATTACAATTTTTGTTCCTACTAATTTATGGCTCCAGAGGCTTCTTCCCCCAATAAATGTATCTTAGCTATGACTCTGGATTCTTCTGTCTTGCCAGATTTTGGGGTGGAGGTTTGCCTTGCAACTTTAGTTCTCTGATGGGTCCAAGAAAAGTCACTAATTTTCAGTTTGTTCAGTTTTTTCTTGTTGTAAGGACAAGTGGGACATCTTCCAGACTTGAAACATGTCAGAGCTGGAAGCAGAGTACCTCTCCTGTTCTTCATCCTTACAACCATTCATCGAAGGGTCCCGGTTTTACCTTCCAACTATCTCTTAAATTCATCTCTCCTTTTTATCCCCACTGCTATTGCTTTCATGGAGTTGCTTTGTCTCCAACTTAGATCATTTCAGAAACCTCATAAATGGTCCCAGTGTCCTTAAATCCCCTCAAATTATGTAAACATGCATCTAGTTTTCCAGAGACGGTCCCAGTTTATGCCCATTTTCTGAGTGGGATGATCACGGTGCTCCTTTTACAGTCTCAAAGCATGCCTGTTTGGCAACAATGATGGGGTCACCCTTGATTCACCCAGGGTTGTGAATCAATCTTGCCCTGAATCCACCTCTGCCCTCAAATAATCTTTCTAAAATTTAAATATGATCATGTCCCTCTTCTGTATAAAATTCTTCAAGTTCTTTTCTCAATCTATAGGGTAAAGTATCAATGCCTTATCAGACAAAGGGCATCAAAGGTCCTCCGTGACTTGACTCTGCCTTTTCTGACTAGTTATTATCATGCCTTTCTCAACCTCTTAAATTTGAAGACCTAACAAAATAGAGCTACTTGGTATTCCTTGAGCACAACATGTTGCTTTAAACACTGCTACTGGATTCCCCTGGTGGTCCAGTGGGTAAAACTCCATGCTCCCAGTGCAGGAGGCCTGGGTTTGATCCCTGATCTGGGAACTAGATCCCGCATGCATGCTGCAACTGAGATCCTGCGTGCCACAACTAAGACATGACACAGCCAAAATAAATTAAATAAATAAATAAATATTTAAAAAAACAAAACAAAACAAAACAGTGCTACCTTTGCTCTGAAACCATCCAAGGCCCATTCTTCCCCCTACCAGCCTTTCCTACCCTACCTCTCCCAAATTATTTATAAATTATTATAAATTAATTACGGTTAATTAATCATGCCATTCATAGTTACATATTATTATAACCATTGTTTTGTGGGCTCAGTCACACATATACAAAGACTACACTACAAACACATACTACACACACTAGATTATGAACTCCTCAAGAGCAGAAACTATGTCCTAATCATTTGAATTCTCGGTGTCTGACATAGTAGGTGCTCAGTAATGTAGGTGGTATTCAACAGTCACTCTGTTGAGTTGCATCAGGAGACAGGAGAGCAGTAAGTGCTCTAGTCAGTGGCAAGGGTATAGTCGAATTAATGTCACAGATTTACACAAAGTAAGGGTCCCTTAGACCTATGATTCCCCTCAGGAGAACTTACAATGCTGATTTTCTGTAATTCTGAGACTTCAAATGATTAGAGATGAAAAGAGCAGGGCAATTCAATGATTTAGAAGCAACAAAGAATAAAGGGAATTAAAAAAAACATTACCCTTCACCTCTCGGCTCAGTTCCAATTTAGAATTCTGGAATTCCTTATAGTTCTGTGCTGGCTTCTGGTACACAGCACACCCTTTTTTTCTTCCCAATCTGAGTCTACTTTTGTAACCTCTGCCCGCACTCTCAACAAACAACAACTTCCTGGCCACCCACCCTCTTGGACCTAGAGTTGTACGCACCAGTCGTGTTGGCACTTCTGCAATATAGCCAGAGGAAGTGGCCTATGCAGGGAACATGAAATTCTCTGGTCCCTGGAGCCTGGAGTGTGCCTGGAAGGGTAAGCACAAGCATATCACTTGGCCCAATAGATTCCTCACCCCACTGGGAGAAGGATTGCTGAGAGAGAGCCCAGTGGGTCCTCTAACTGTTACTGCTCTGAGTAGGGGCTCCTCCTGCCAAGGTCTAGAGTGGCATTGAAGTGAAGACTATATAGGAAATGGCAGAGAATAGCATTGTGTTATTATTATATCATCAGGTTTTTAGTAGAGCAAGAGGTGAGAAAATGCTTTGGGGAACTCCCTATAAAATCTGCCCTTAATATAATGGGAGCCCTATAGGACAGAGTGGAAAGACACAAAAGCCATGGATGGAAGTACATATAAAGACATAAAAATTAGGGGTGAATATTAGCTCATAATCTCATTTCCTCCATCTCTGCCTTTCTTGGCTCCCTATACCTGGACAAATTGGTTCCTTACCTTAGAAATAAACTCACTCCCCTTTCCTAAATACATCTTTTCCTTGCTGCCCACAGTAGGCTTTGGAATAAGACATTTCTGGACTCAAGTCCTCCTTCTTTCATTAATGATTTATGTAGTCTTCAGTAATTTGGATGGCAAGATTTCAGTTCTCATAAACCTGAGAAGATTAAGATGAATTACCAGATTAGTTTGAAGAGAGTGAGAGAGTTGGTGGTTAGAAATGCAAAAATGGGATATCCAGGTACAACCAGATATTTATCAGAATTTCCCATGAGAACTTTGTGTTATGGTCTATAGAGCTTGTTTTGCTAAGAACCTTTCAGTTGCTAGAGACTTCATTGACTCAATCTATTGGAAGTCTGGAGAGAGAATTTATTTCAGTCATACCTGTTTTCCCAAATAATTAGTCATCTGTTTTCTTCTACCTACCACAGGTAGAGTTCTCCAGAAGCAGATGCTGAGATGGAGCTCAGAGTGCAAGCTGTTACCTGTGAAGGGAAAGGCAGAGGGAGAAATGAAACCATGATGAAGGCCCCACAAAACCTCGACCAACCAGCTGAGCTAATACTCTGTATTGACTGTGAGGTCTTTCCCAAGACTGGTCAAAATAGCCAGGCTTTGTATGCGACTTTGCTCAGTCACTAATGCGGGCTGAGCCATGAAGGGCCTGATCTCAGGTGAGGCAGGTCTCCGTAGCTGAGGCAGACTCTAAAGAAGCTGACAGCTGGGGACCATCTGATGACCACACTCCCTGTAGCTGGGCATCCAGTCATTCCCTGAAGAGAAACCTAAGTGGCACATCTCTGTGTCCACCTCACCATCTTTGACTCTGCTTTCTTTCCTATGCGCTGCTTTCATTCTGAAGCTTTTCCAAAGTTATGGTGAACGTGTTCACTGAAAGTTTAAGACTTATGTTTTACCAGCTGGGAAGCTTTAGAGGAAGAATCTCTCTTACAAAAGTTCCAGTTAATGTCCTGAGATTGAATATTATACATTTGGCTTGGGGTCAGAAGCTCACTTCCAGCGCCAGGGTCCAAGGTTAGCCTCACCTATAACGAATGGACTGAGAGCTAGAGTGAAGAGATTCCCTAAAGGCACATTATGGTACTGTTACCAAACAAAGGATGTTAGGGAGTGGGAAACAGATGTCTTCTAGCCTGATGCAGGCTCAGGCACTCATGCACTCTGGAGCCTTTCTAGAGCAGCCTGGAGGTCCCCAAGGAGTTGTGGGACTGCATTTAATTTTAGGTAGAGGATCTCAAAAAGCATTGTTAACATTCACAGAAACCCTCATTATTTTGGAAGACATGACTTTGAATTCTAAGTAAAAGAATTCATGATATTATAACATAAAATTATTACAAATTCCTCTCTCCCTTTCTACCAATTGTACCAATTTTCTGAAGCTCCATTTGCTTTCTTTTTATTTGTGATAGTGTGGAGAATAACTGTGGGATTCTGCAAAATGCTGAATGGGAAAGTAGCACAAGAACACAATAACAAAGAGCCTTTCATGCTGCAAGGAAGAGTATTCCTGTTGGCATGGAGAACCTCTAACACTGGGACTGCAAAATGGCAAACCTGTGAAAAGAAAGAGATTTCTATATTCAGAAATACATGATATATTTAAAGTAGTGTCAGTTTAATGTGTGTGTGTGTGTGTGTGTGTGTGTGTGTATAGACACATGATTTGTTTGTTTCTGTAAGTATGTACAAATCTTTTATTTAAAATCTCTTTGGTTGGGTTTATGAAAGATTTCTCTCTTTGGAGTTTGTCTTAAATATAATAATCCAGGGCTTATACTCAGAGGGCACATGTCAAAATAGCCACACTATTTATTAAATATTGAAATATTTTTCTACCGGTTGGGAAATGGTATAGTAGTAAATGTGAATGTGATAAGTTCTAAAATTAATTAACGTATTTCAGCACATGTGGTTTTTCTCAGAAACCACATGCCACTGTGATTCCAAGATTTTTAAAAATTGTTCTGGTCTGGGCACTGAAACACAGAACTGGAAGGCCCATTGAAGAGATCTTGTTATTTATTTCAGGTGTTGAGGAATTTCTTTTGGGTTCAAATGTCCCTGGTTGGGAGAAGGGAAATCACACAGTCACACTGAGGAGAAACTTGGTGATGGTTGAAGAGTTTGGGAGAAGCCTGGGGCACAGGCAGCACAAGTGGGGCTTAAATCACTCAAGCATGATTGGGACACTTTGCTTTATTGGAAAACTCTTCCCTGGTGGTACTGACCATCCCTGCACCATGTGCAGAGGTTTATGAGAAGGGGATCTCCTGGGATCACTTTCAAAGGTCAAAAGAATGTGAAATGCAAGCAGTAACCATGAGACTCTTCTCTCTGTCCCCTCCCTACTGCTCATAGCCAGTTCTCCCCATGGAGGAACCTCAAGATACCCTGGCCCTCCCATCCCTGCCCCTGTCTGCTCCTACAACTCTTCCAAGCACTGGCGCTGGCTGAGTCTGGAAGCAATTGCCCTTTCTCTTTACCTCTTCTTTCCCATCTTGCATTTGTCCTGCTTATTAACTGGGCTTCAACCAGCCGTCACCATCCCAGCACCAGTTGTTTCCTGACTGGACTTTGCAGAGGGGCAACCATCTTGCCCTTCTTGTGTGGAACAAAGCAGGCAAAACACGCAGATTCTTAATCAGGTAACTAGAATTGGCTGACAATCACCCTCCTTGTCCCCTCTTCCTACCTCTCTTTTGTTTTAATAGGATTTATTATTATTTAGGATGGTAAGGCCAACATATCAGGAGACAATGGCCATTGGAAAAAATTATTATTATACACACAGATCCCAAGTGAGAGAATACAGGTCATGCCACTGAGGGCCACAGGGAAGCACCAGGCAGTCAGGAGGCAGAGAGAAAAGACTGTGGGCAAGAGCCTTTATCATGTTTTCCATAGGCAGGGTAAACAGGTTTTGGATTGACTAGTCTGAATCATTTCAGTGGACTTTGGAGCATAGGAGCTGTCCCAGGTGTCTCACATCTGGCCCTGCAGTGATTAGGGCTGGTGGACTGTGGCCAGGAGTGTGAGAGCTTAATAAGGGAGGTGGTGAGAAGTGTAGACTCTGAATTGGTTGGTTTGTATTTGAAAAGAGTGGCCCTGGGAGGATGATTCCTCCTGAGGGGGAAGAAAGCAAAGGAGGCCAAGGCAAGGCAACTCAGAGAAATTACCAGGTTGTTTGGAATAAGGTATCTCTGGTACATGCACATAGGGCAGGTTTTAAATCATCAAGTTTACAGAAACTAGAAACATGATTAATATACTCTTTCCCTCTCATCCTTTCTTTTTCTCCTCCTCTGGCTTTACAACTTCTATCAATAAATTTATGACAAAGGGTCACTGTCTTTTGCTATTATTTGATGGTGGTTGGAGAGAGGTTCATTTTAATGGAGAAGTCTTTGGAAGAACTTTATATGTAAAATCTCATCTAAAAAAGGAGCATCATTTAGCTCTGTCAACCATAAATTACACTAATGATTTTAAAATCATAGAATGACTTGATGAATGAATTTTACTATAAATTTGAATACTTGGTAAGCAATATATACAAGGTATAGAGAATACAGTTGGCCCTTAAACCACACAGTTTTGAATTACGTGGGTAATTCAAAACGATTGAAAAAAATGCGGATTTTTTCAATAGCAAATACTACAGTACTACATGATCCATGGTTGACTGAATCTGGGGATGCAGAACGTTGAATTATGAGGAAACGTGGATACAGAGGAACCAAGGATACAGAGGGCCGACTATAAATTATACGTGGATTTTTGAAGGTTGGCCTCCTTAACTCCCGTGGTGTTTAAGGGTCAACTGCATATATTTAGAGACTAGAAGAATATATATTTTTACAGCCTTGATTTATATATTAAAACTATAAACTCTGTATTGTATATTATACAATATGAATATATTCATATATTGGATATTACACATTTTATATGAATTTAAATGACTAAACAGTTATTACACATGGTATTCTCATCACCTCCAACTTTCTAAATCGTGATTTTCTTTCAAAGCCTATTTAAAGTACCATCTTCTTACAAACTTGCTCATGATCATGACATGTATCTCTTCTGTCATTGCCTGCCCTCTGTCATTGCCTTTCTAATTTTATGATGGTAAGATCACTAATCATTCTCCCCCTTAGTTCCTAGAGCAGTTGTACTTATCTAGGGATGGGTGCATATCAGAATCACTGAGAAGTCTCCTCTGAAGTACATATTCCTAATCCAGTCCCTCACCCAACTGCACACACAAAAATATATCTAGAAGATGTTTGAATCTAATGAGACATTTTTCTTGAAGTGTGTCAAAATCACTTGGGGGTAATGCTGACCTAAAGCAGAAAACACCAGGGACTCCCTGTCCCTACCTCGTCTTCTAAACTGGGGAACTCGGCACTGAGCAATGTTCCTCGACAGACTGACCTTGGTCATGGTGTTCTAACATTGCTCACACTTACTAATGTAATCCAGATCATGGCTAGTACTGGCCACTGTTCTCCAAGTCAAAATTGTTACTCGGTATTCTGATAGCAAACTCCTGTGGCTGGTTTTTTAAGTCTAATCATTTCTCTCCCCTTCCACACTCCATCGCCCTATATTCTGCATGCCCAGTCACCGGAACTTGGTCACCAGACCTATGGTTTAAGTTTTTGTAGTGGTGTCCTACCTTGTTATTTAGATCGACAGAAGGGTCTCTGCCAGTATGGCAGCCCAGTCTTTGTATATCATGGATTTCCTGGAGGGTGACGACAAGCCTGTCAATATAGCCAAGTAGCTCCTTCTGCTGTTATCGACTGGGCCTGCCCCCACCAACCTACTTTTTGGCCCTACTGGGTGAGTTTATTCTTAAGTCCTGGCCATTCTCTGAAATTAAATCTTGTTTTGCTTAATTAGCCATGTCTAGATAATAGGTGATTATTATGTCTAGATAACGTAGCTGGGATATATTAGGTATCCCAGCTACATTCGTTCTCCTCACATACTTTACATCAAATACATTGGCTTTGGGGTAGTTATTTGGATTTAGGGCCTCACTCCTCCTATTGTCTTTGGAGGAGCTACGCTCCTCCTTCGTGCTTCTCAGAACACTCACACATGATTATTTGATAAAGGTCCACTTCCCACACTGGACTGTGACTTCTAAGAGGTCAGTGATCTTATTCTCTTTTTTATTCCCATTGCTCCTAATGCCTGACAGAGTGCCTGGCACATAGTTAGTGCTCAATAAATATCTGTTGAATAAACAAATGAAAATACTAAGGCCCTTGAAAGTATGAGACTGTGTAATGTAAACTCCATCTTAGAATCTACTGTTATGTTACTCAGACTCTCAAAATATATTTAAATGATGAATGAAGATACTTGGAGGAATATATAACTTAATGTTATTTTTAAATTCATGGGCTTCAGAAGATTAAAGTTCAATTTCAGAGAAAAGTGTTCTGCATAAAGGTTTAGACCTAAATATAAGAGGACATATCCCTGAGTAAAAGTTAAGAGAAGCTCTTATTATGTAGAGCATTCCTGAGCTCATTTTGATGGTCAATACTCACATTCCTTTAAAAAATCTGTTTAGATAACTTTCTCCTTTTCATGTTGGCAACAAAACAGAATCAGAGTGACCAACGGACTTAACGTAGTTCTTATCCATTGCACAAGCCAACAGAAGGCTCCTTCTGAGTGCGTTTTGGGGTTAGTCCACATCTCCCTCATTTATTATGGAATGTAACTGGTATTTCCTGCTTCCACAAAGAAACTCAAACCCCATTGGATACATCAAGGACTCAAAAGGACAGGGCTGTTTTCTCTCTTTTCATCCATAGAACAAGGAATCCTCTCCTCTCCCCACGGAAAAAAAAAAAAAAAAAATCCCAAATAAGACCAGAGGTACTAACAACTTCAGCCCCAATTCTGTTTGTTCTGTAACTGTGCTGTCCAGTGGAAATTTAATATCAGTCATAAATGTGAGCCAAAGAAGTAATTTAAAATTTTCTAGTATTCACACTAAAAAAAGTAAGAGAAACAGATGCAAATAACTTTAGTAATATATTTTAACAACATATCAAAAATATGATTTTAACATGTAATCAATATGAAAAATTATTAGTGAAATATTTTACTTCTTTTTTCTGTACTTTGAAATCTGGTGTGTCCTTTACACTTACAGTACGTCTCAGTTCAGACTAGCTACATTTTAAGAGCTGACTTTTAAGAGCTTACTGCCACATGTGGCTGATGGTCACACTGGGGAGTATAGTTCTAGAATGTGTTTTTGTGCTATAGTTTTTCATGCCGTCAGAAGAGACGTCCCCATTCATCTCCTGCAGCCACCGGCATCTGAGTTAGGAAAGGCAACCTGTTGAAATTTGTGAAAAGTTTTTAGTAGATTCAATAAATAAAACCTGTCGAAATGCTTCAGTGGTCTCCAGGCACTGCTCACCACAGCTGCAGTTGCTAGTTTAAGCGCACCTTTGCTACAGTGTCGCTGGGCTGAGGCCGTTTTGCTGCAGCCGTCATTCTGTCCCTGTTCAGGCTTCAGCGTGGCCAAGGCACAGGGGAGGATTCTTTTCCCTTTGGCATCAAGCACAGCCAACGGTGATCAAGCCAAAACGGACCCAACCTCTCAATGCCACAGTCCTTTTCAGATACGCTTACATTTCTTTATCTTTCTTTTTTTTTTTCTGTTTCTTGCTCTGGATCACTGAAGAGCAGGAAGAATCCTTCCAGGCCAAGTACCTATAGATGTTAATACCTAGAATAACATTTTTTAAAGAAGACTTTAATAGAGGGGGCTGATGAATTTGTGGAGAAATAGGGAACAAACCTATCCTGTTATGAGAACTGAGTAAGTTTTCTTATATTGTAATATGTAGTCAATCATGACGACTATACAGCACATTCTGATCGTTTCCAGGTCATCTTTATTAGGGAGTAGTTGATGAGAAACTTTACTATAAGATGATTTTCTTGATTTTCAGTGTTTCTTAGACCTCATGCCTCTGCAGAGTCTGCTGGGGAAGGCAGAGAGTGGGGATCAAGGGTGCAGGCAGCAGGGCTTTGGCCCTCCGTCTCTGTCTTCAGCCAGAGCAGCTCTGTTTGTTTTCCTTTTAATGCTTCTGGGCAAGAGCTAGTACAGTTAAGTGGTTTCTGTGCCAAATTTTTAGAAAACCACCCACCTACGGGAACTGTCTCTGTTTTGATTCAGTCTGAATCTCTTTCTGTGCTCGCCATATTGCATTTTTATCCTGCCATCTGTGCTAGGATGTCTACTTTTTCTATAGGGCCTTTACTGCTCAGCACTTAGTTTTTGCTTGTGCAATTGGGCAAAGAAAAGCCTTTAAATATCACGTGTTTTGAGCCCATTTTTATTGTTTTTACTGTTTTCTGTTTAGTAATTTATGCTTATTGTGGGAAAATGAAAGAGAAAACTAGATAGAATAAAGGAGAAAATAGAAAGCATTCATAACTGCAACACACAGATAAATGGTGTTAACATTTTGATAGATCTCCTTCTGAATTTTAACATGTATATATTTTAAATTAAATTAGAATCATATTTTACACAATTTTATGTCTTGCTTTCCTCAGTTATCATCCTATTGTGATCATGCTTCTATTTCCTCAATTATCATCATATTGTGATCATGCTTCTATTTCATTAAAGCATAATTGTTATTAGCTTTTAAATTCTTAATCCTATGTATGTCTCACAATATACTTAATCATTCCTCTATTGTTGGAAATGTTGATTGTTCCTGATTATTTTTGTTGTTAAAATTGATATTTCATCTATCATTCTTGTACAAAAATGGTGCTTCAATGAACATTCTCACACATAAATATTTAACTACCTTTTAAAATTTATTTCCTAGAAATTCCTAAGTAGGTAAACTTTCTAAATGCCTACGTATTGCTCAAATATTGCCCTCTTGTATCAAAATACAACCCCACCAGTAGTATATGTGAGTGTCAATCTATTCTCACCCTTCCTGACTTTGAGTTCAATACTTCAAAAGAATCTTTTCCAACTTGATTTTTTTTTAAGTTTTAAAAATTTTTATTGGGGTATAGTTGATTTACAATGTTGTATTAGTTTCAGGTATACAGCAAAGTGAATCAGTTATACATATATATCTATCCACTCTTTTTTAGATTCTTTTCCCATATAGGCCATTGCAGAGCATTGAGTAGAGTTCCCTGTGCTATTGAGTAGGTCCTCATTAGTTATCTATTTTATATATAGCAGTATGTATATGTCAATCCCAATCTTCAATTTGATTTAAGTTTTTAAAAAAATTTATTTGTGAGTCATTGATAGCTTGTTAAGGGACTTTGCATTTCATTGTCTGGAGATCTATCATCTATCTGGCTATCTATATCTATCTATCCATTTGACCATTTTTCTTCTGATATGTTAATAATTTTAATTTTATTTATAAGAACATTTTATGTATTAAGGACATTTTATGTATTAAGAACATTTTATGTATTAAGGCTGTCAAATGTTAGCCTATCATAGTCATTGCAAAAACAAATGACCTAGTTTGTCTTTACTTTTTGCTTTTGTTAAATTTTTTTTTTTGGACAGCATAGGTTTGATCATAAGCACTCTTCTAATCTCTATTCTGTCACTCCAAGCAGTTTCATCCACACCCATAGCTTCAATTACTATCTATTACATTGATGATTTACAAACTTACATCTCCAGCCCAGGGAGCCCAAGATTGAGACGGACTGTCTCAAAGAAATATGTTGGTCTGGGTTTTATCTGAGTGGAAATTGAATTAATAAGAAGGAAGACCATAAAGTTTTAAAAGTCATTGTATCAGCTTCAACTACAAGATAAAGACAGCATAAAACTAAGACAGGCCTCTGGAACTCCTGAGCATATACATATATACACATAAGATCTTATTGGTTCTGTTTCTCAGGAGAACCCTGATAAGTACAGGGGGTATATAATTTGCCTCCTTACTTCATAGATCTTCAATTGAGAGGAACTATATTCAAGGAGTTGTATACAAGGAAGCACACCTGTTTTTATGATCGAATTTTATTTTGTAAGCCAATGTGTGACTCTGTCTTTTGTCAGAGAGATTTCTAAGGACTTTATCTTTATTAATTGACTCTAAGGGATGCTGCTTGTTTCTAACATGTTTACCAGAAATGCAGCTTCTGACATGGCTCACCAACCTGGGGAGGGCAGGGAGGTATATACGCAATGATTGAGCTCTCAGCTGTCTTCTCAATGGCAACTGAATTCTCTGGATGGGCTCAGCCTTCTGCACATATTGATTAAGTAAGAGGGAGCACTTGGAAACCTCTTTTGAAAGGTTGAGCCACTTCTAGCTAGGAATGTGACCTAAAAAAGAAAATTCCTTATTTTGTAGCACCATAATCTTTCTAGCTCAAATTTTAATAGTTACCATTTGTGTGTATAGAATTATCTTGAATGCTTTACATGTAACATTTTATCTTCCCAATATCCCAATGGGTAAATCTTACTCTTCGCATTTCACAGGTGACAAACCAAAGCCCAGTGAAAAGTTATCACTTTTAGGGAATGGCGGCAGTTTGAAAATGAGCCCATTTTACCGCTGCACCGGTGTTTTCTTCTATTTCACCAAATCCCCCAGTAGACAGAAAAATGCCTGATAGCACATTCCTTCTGCCTCCTACCCCTCCCTGGAGCTTCCCAAAATTTTACTGTTTATTCACTTCAGGCTCAGAATCGAGTAGGCAACTGTAGTACTATCTTGCTCCTCTTACGTGGTGCAAAAATCAGTACGCAGTGGTCTAATGCAGACGCACCACAAAGAAAACAGGTAGAAGTCACAATGTGAAATTATTAGGAAAGAAGAAAACCCATCTTAGATGAGTTCAACTGATAAACATTGGATTAGCCTCTGCTGTATGGCGATCCTTGGGGAGATATAAGGCTGAAATTAGATGTAGTGTTTGCAAATAAGAAGCTCCCAGATTGTGATAAGTAAACATGATTTGAATATCATTAGGAGTATCCAAAACATGATACTGCATCATGAAAATAAGGATCACAGTCAGAGGGCTATGTCTCCACTAGCATTTAAACATCATGCTTTGCCCTTGAGTTAGTGACTCAGTTGGAAGAAATGACCTCGAGGGGCCTATTGTTTTTTAGCCAAGTAACAGCTAGTTTCCAAAGACCTAACAAGTTTCATAGACCATTCAAATTCTCCCTAGTATGTGAGCAAGATTTTTTCAATTTAAAAATTAGTCTGTTTATAGAAATATTTGTAGATGCTTCACAGACCTTTCAGAAAACTACTAAACATTAGCTTGGCATGTTAAGTGATTTCTAATATTTTTGCCTTAATATTTCCCACAGAAGAGTGACTATTAAACACCCTTCCCTCCACTGTCAGGAGCAGAGTATCATTTTTGTTAAAAATGAGTCTTTGATTTAAAAACATAATACATTTCAAGGAAAGAAAATATTCTTGTTTAGTGTTTCCAGAGTACATGCTTACTTGGGAAAATTAAAACTTAACATGCTGTTTTCCATAATTTGATATCAAATACTCAGAGTATGTTTAAATCTTAGCCTTAAAATATATTTGAAACTGAAATGTTACATTGTTTTAATATCAAGACTCTATGTACAATTTCTGACCTGATGTGGAATATTGTACTTCAGATTTCAGTGCAATTATTTTCAAGTTTGGTGTTTGTTGAAATGGTATTTATTGAAACACTGGACATTGTCACACACTATCTAATTTGGTAACATTAGAAGTGATGCCAAGCTTCCCACGTGTCACTCTTCCTCTGAAAAACTTATAGGTGGAATCCTAGCAGAGTCTGGCAGTACTAAGATTTAAAAAAACTTTCACGTACTAAAATTTTAAAATGTGTAAGTTCCACTGATATGGTAGGCAAGAAAGTACTGTATTTAGATTAAAGGACATGATGTTGAAGCTTGCCTTACATTTTTATTACATCTCAAATTGCAACAAATCAAAAAAGATAAAACTTTATGAGACTACAGTTATTTCTTGTAAGACACTTGCTTGTAAAAATTTTTCTCTGCCTTCATTTATTTTTATTTTTATTTTAAAAGCTAAAGCCAAGCCAGGAAGAGGAAGACAAGATGAGAAACCCAAAATCAAGGTAAACATTGTTTTAGCAAAGCATAGCATTGTGAAATAAACCAGAAAGAATATTATCATGCATGTCATACTAGGTGTCCCAACAAAACTTGCTTTACCTTTCTTAAGGATATTTTCTATATAAAATAGATATTATTAGAGAAAATATTTCTGTATACTTGTCTTTCAAAAATGTCTTTCATATGGAATGTTTTCCTTTTTCTAATTTCCAGCTGAGAGAAATATGAAATATCCAGGTTCTGCCTGGAGGTTAAACAGTTTTCTGTAACTGATACCATAAAAACTGAAGAGAAAACCTGAAAAGGCTTGAATCTGACAAGCACCCACGTCTGTGCATATATCTGAATTATCTAAACCCCTTAGGTCTCCAACTCATATGAAAGTATTATGAAGTTTTCAGAAGATTCTCTATTTCTTCTTGCTTTCAGATGAGTAGAAGATAGCTCAAGATCTTTAAGAAAAGATTGCTACTTAGCAGTTTGTGTGTGGTCAAATGGTCAACAAATTAGCTGTGCGTCAAAAGGAAAAAAAAAGCTTTTATATGCCAACATAAATTCCGTAGGCACTTAACAAATTATAAAACATAGTAATAATAATGGCATAATAATTTAAAAATATAGCCTAAGCTACATTGAAAAACAAGAAGAGTGGCTGAAGTTAGATGAATTTGGTTGGTTTCTGCCTTGAATCTCCTGCTTTTTCCTTCTCCGCCCTCCTGCCACTCTATCCTCCTGTGGCCACATGCAGGCCCACAGACATAATCCTGGTTGCCTAGGAAGTTTTTTAGGAAGCTCAGTGCCACTCCCCCTCTGGGGGTGGCCCTTACAATGGAGTCATGTCACCAGCAAGACATGATATTTTGTGCACCAAGGATAAGCTGGAGTTACTAACGAGGTTGTGAGTTTCAACATTCTCTTCTGTCCTAACTTTTAAAAATACCCTCCTGTCCTTTAAATGAAGGTCTTGATACTGAGCTTGACTCCATCTCCCTTTTGCAGAATTGCATGATGATTTTTGGGCTCACCCACGGATTTTGCTGTGTCTGGAGAGTTCTCCCAGGAATCAGGATGCAGGATTTCACCTGAGAGATAATGAGTGAAAAGACTTTCACTGCTATACCACATTCATTCGTTTGTTCATTCATTTATCCATGTATTAAATAATACATTTATATATTTAGTCAATGTGTCCAAGAGAAATTTTTAATGAACAACCACCAGGATTTAGTAGTTGATTGGATATTGGGAGAAATAAAGTGGAAGCCTTTACCAATTCTGGCTTTAATAAAAACTTTGCCGAGTAAATTTCTGCTACCAGGATCCAGATCATCAGCTTTGTAGCCCTTTCCCCCTTGACTTCACTGAACAAAAGTGCCCTAAGAAAGGGATTCCTCTGTCCTGGGCCTACTGTCATATGTCCTTCCCTCTCACTTTTTTTTTACAGCCTTGTCTTTCACGCTACCTGGGGATGCTGCTCCCACCATGGCAAATTTGGTGTTTAAGTTCTTTAAGAGTGATGATTTTAAATTGTAAGCTAAACCTACTTAAGGTGTGTAACCTTTTTTTTTACTATTTAGTGTAAATAACTATTTAAACTCCATATTCCAGAAGGTACCCTTTAAAGAAATAATAATTGGATAAGCTAAAATTCTTTAGGTGGGCTTCCCTGATGGCGCAGTGGTTGAGAATCTGCCTGCCAATGCAGGGGATACAGGTTCGAGCCCTGGTCTGGGAAGATCCCACATGCCACGGAGCAACTGGGCCCGTGAGCCACAGCTACTGAGCCTGCGCGTCTGGAGCCTGTGCTCCGCAACAAGAGAGGCCGCGACAGTGAGAGGCCCGCGCACCGCGATGAAGAGTGACCCCCACTTGCCACAACTGGAGAAAGCCCTCGCACAGAAACGCAGACCCAACACAGCCAAAATTAAATAAATAAATTTATTAAAAAAAAAAAAAATTCTTTAGGTATTTTATGGAGCACAGCAAAATATTTAATAAGCAAATAGAATTTGGTATGTATTTCTTATCCTCAGGGGAACCTCCTTTCTGTGACAATTATGTGATTTTTATTTTTGTATCTTACAACAGAAAGGAAAGACTTAATTTGTAGAATAATGACATAAAATGTGATAAAGAAATCACACTTTTTAAAAAAGTGAGCTACTTTTTAAAAGTTATGAACCCAAGAAAATGAAGGAAGACAGGCTGTTTTCAATGCACATCTTGTATTTCTGTAAGGTATATCAAAGCAAATACTTTGTATGGAAAACTAACAGCTTTCCATGGAAGGCAGGTGATTGATTGCCAGACTAGTGATAAAAACTACTTTGACTTGATCTTTCTTCTTTTTTCATACATCAGCAGACTTCATGTTTGAACACATTAGTTCAAAATCCACCTTTGTCAGCTAAAAAATGGTGATTAGAGTAGACTTAATCCTAACGTACCTCCCAGAGGTATGCTGACAAAAAGAACCACTGGTGATTCTATGCCCCCTTCACATGAAAATCTGTTCTAAAGACATTATTATAAAAACTCTTCCTTTATCCTCTATATCTTTGAAGAACTTAGGAATGGTAAATGTCATCTTTTTGATGATGGACTTGCAAACAAGTATCAATACTAAATGAAAAGTGGTTATTTTCCTGGCCTCGTTATGTTCAGACAAGGCATAATTTTTTCACACTGGTCTGTACAGAGCAACATTGGGAAATAAAATAATGTTTTATTTCTTTATTTGTGGAAATTAAAAAATTTAACCTTGGTCCACTCTTTCCTAAAGGTCTTGTGGTCAAAGATTCTCAAAGACACCTGGCTAATTCTGACAATAAGAGAATTCATCCTTATGCTAGCCTCTGCTCTCTTTGAGAGAAGAAAATCTCAGATATGACCCTTGCAGCCAATCTCTTTCCC
>NW_006781997.1:756618-799949 GCF_000442215.2 Lipotes vexillifer | reverse complement strand
CCCTGCAGTCCTTAAGACCAGAATCATCCCAACCCCAGGGGTCAGTGGCCTCCAGCACCTTCTTCCTGCCATCAGTTTCTTCTATGTTCTGCTGGTGGAACCAGAATTCAGATTTACTTCATTTAGATCAGATGTCAGCAAATTTTTCTGTAAAGGCCCAGATAATAAATATTTTAAAATTTGTGAAAAATGAAGGATAGTGTGTAGGTACTTACATAATAAGAAAGAAAACAAATTTCTACATATTTTTAAACTGATGAAATGTATATTATGATTGTAATTGAGTACTCCAGGAGTCAAATTATTTTGAGAACTACAAAATAATATTTTTTAATACAGGACTGTAAATTACAAAAACGGAATTCTCTTTTTTGAGGAAGGGGTATAACCTTTTGCTTCCTTGGAGTTTGAAGTTAGTGTCCCCAGCCATCAGAATCCATTATAAATATTCATCTGTTAATGTTATCTGTAATGAGATTTTATAAAGTATCTCATCTTTCAAAATGTCTTTTCACAGAGATAATACTGCCAAATACTGTTATCAATCCACCAGCATATGATTTTAATCATATTTAAAATTTGAAATACATTAACAAGACTCTGTGAGATTCCTCTTCTGATATTTGCCTTTTAGTATGTCAATACACTTCAGATTAATCATTTCCAATTGACGGTTAGGTGAAAACTTCTCAATTGTACAGTTAGATGGTTTTGAAATGATGAAATTTCTTTTCCACTTGCATCAATCGACATCTGAAAAATGCTGCTGGAACTGTAGTTTGAGCCCCCAAAATGTACTCGCTGTACATTTGTATGGGGATAAAAATCTTGACTCTTGTTTTAACCTTGCCAACACATGATGTGTATAAGGCAGCTTAAAATTATTTGTCACTAAAGAAAACATTAGTTGTCCAAATGTCTTTGCTGCAGTGTAAGTTTCACATATAAACTCTGTATTGCCTCGTAACTTTAGATTTAATTCATTAAGAGACATTATCAAGGCTGCAGCAAAAGCTACCATCCAAAGCTATTCAGTATTCAATAATACTGATTGAGGGCAGTTCTTCTTGTTCAAGAAACTTTCACAAGCTTGGTAAATTTGTCCAACTATACACTATATGTGTATAGAATGCTTGGTCTGGTAATGTTGATGTATATTGTGTTATTTTAGTACAGCTATAGTGCCACTTCATAATAAACACCATTCTTCAGCATCTAATTCAATAATAAAATAATCCATACTCCACTGTGCCTTAAAAGTATAATTTTCAAAGTGCAGTTTTCTCTTCTTGTGTCAACATGATAGATACACACTGGCAATTCATAAAAATCATTTCGTGGTACAGCAATATGCATGGCATTTGAAATGCTGTTGAGTTATAATTACATCACTGTGATTTGTAGTGCACAGAGCAGGCATGTGAAGTGATGAGAGTATTATATACGGTCTCTGTTGCAGCTACTTAACTTTGCCAATATAGCATGAAAGCAATGATATATGATGTATAAACAAGTGAATGTGGCTGTTCCAATATTACTTTATTTATAAATACTGAAATTTGAATTTCATGTGTCCTGAAATGTCATTATTCTTTTGGATTAATCTCAACCATTTAAAAACATTCTTAGCTCACAGACTATACGAAAATAGGCAGAGGGTCAGATCTGATTCATGGATCAGAGTTTGCCAATCCTTATTTAAACTAAAAGCTTCATATCATCACTGCCATTTCTGCCTCTGATCTGTTTCTTGTGGTCAAAGTTAGCCAATTTTCTATTTCTAGAATCACACTTAGACTTCCTCATGACTCCAGTTTTGTACTGACAGCATAAAAGAAGTAGCTCCTTTATTCCTAAGGTCAGATTTAGGATTAATAACTTTTTAGGATTGTTGGTAATGAGAATAAGCACTGACTTGTCTTCCTTACCTTAATATAAATCACAAGATAAGGTAGTGCAATGTTGGTAAATTTTCAAATGTCTGTTCAGTCTTACTCATGCTCACACAGTTGGTGTAAGTTTTTTGCGCATGTATTACATACAAACTGGAGCTCTCCCTACCTGCAATTCCTCCCTTTTCAAACACATACTTTTAGAAAGGGAAATCTTTAAAAAATTTAATTGAATCTACTAATTCTTAGGAAGGAGAACTAAGTCTAAGCCACTTGTACTTAATATGATGTCTTTTGTAATACCACACTCAGTTGGGACATATGGTAGTTCTATTTTTAGTTTTTTAAGGAACCTCCGTACTGTTCTCCATAGTGGTTGTATCAACTTACCTTTCCACCAACAGCGCAAAAGTGTTCCCTTTTCACCATACCCTTTCCAGCATTTATTGTTTCTAGATTTGTTAATGGCCACTCTGACAGGTGTGAGGTGATACCTCATTGTAGTTTTGATATGCATTTCTCTAATAATTAGTGATGTTGAACATCTCTTCCTTTTTTTTTAAGGTAATTTTTATTTTAATTATTTAATTATTTATTTATTTTTGGCTGCGTTGGGTCTTTGTTGCTGTGCGTGGGCTTTCTCTAGTTGCAGTGAATGGGGGCTACTCTTCGCTGCAGTGCGTGAGCTTCTCATTGTGGTGGCTTCTCTTGTTGCAGAGAAGGGGCTCTAGGTGCACGGGCTTTAGTAGTTGTGGCATGTGGGCTCAGTAGTTGTGGTTCATGGGCTCTAGAGCACAGGCTCAGTAGTTGTGGCACAGGGACTTAGTTGCTCCGCAGGATGTGGGATCTTCCCGGACCAGGGCTCGAACCCGTGTCCCCTGCATTGGCAGGCAGATTCTTAACCACTGTGCCACCAGGGAAGTCTGATCATCTTTTCATGTGCCTCTTGGCCATTTGTATGGCTTCTTTGGTGAAATGTCTATTTAGGTCTTCTTTCCATTTTTTAATTGAAATGTTTGTTTTTTTGATATTGAGCTGCATGAGTTGCTTGTATGTTTTGGAGATTAATCCTTTGTCAGTTGCTTCATTTGCAAATATTTTCTCCTATTCTGAGGGTTGGCTTTTCATCTTGTTTATGGTCTCCTTTGCTGCAAAAGCTTTTAAGTTTCATTAGGTCCCATTTGTTTATTTTTGTTTTTATTTCCATTTCTCTAGGAGGTGGGTCAAAAAGGATCTTGCTGTGATTTATGTCATAGAGTGTTCTGCCTATGTTTTCCTCTAAGAGTTTGATGATGTCTGGCTTTACATCTAGGTCTTTAATCCATTTTGAGTTTATTTTTTTGTGTATGGTGTTAGGGAGTGTTCTAATTTCATTCTTTTACATGTAGCTTTCCAGTTTTCCCAGCACCACTTATTGAAGAGGCTGTCTTTTCTCCATTGTATGTTCTTGCCTCCTTTGTCATAAATTAGGTGACCATATGTGCATGGGTTTATCTCTGGGCTTTCTATCCTGTATCATTGATCTCTATTTCTGTTTTTGTGCCTGTACAATACTCTCTTGATTACTGTAGCTTTGTAGTATAGTTTGAAGTCAGGGAGCCTGATTCCTCCAGCTCCATTTTTCTTTCTCAAGATTGCTTTGGTTATTCGGGGTCTTTTGTGTTTCCATACGAATTGTAAAATTTTTTGTTCTAATTCTGTAAAGAACACCATTGGTAGTTTGATAGGGATTGCATTGAATCTGTAGATTGCTTTGGGTAGTATAGTCATTTTCACAATATTGACTCTTGCAATCCAAGAACATGGTATATTTCTCCATCTGTTTGTATCATCTTTGATTTCTTTCATCGGTGTCTTATAGTTTTCTCCATACAGGTCTTTTGTCTCCCTAGGTAGGTTTATTCCTAGGTATTTTATTCTTTTTGTTGCAGTGGTAACTGGGAGTGTTTCCTTAATTTCTCTTTCTGATTTTTTTTGTTAGTGTATAGGAATGCCAGAGTTTTCTGTGCAATAATTTTGTGTCCTGCAACCTTACCAAATTCATTGATTAGTTCTCAAAGTTTTCTGGCGGCATCTTTAGGCTTTTCTATGTATAGTGTCATGTCATCTGCAAACAGTGACAGTTTTATTTCTTCTTTTCCAATTTGTATTCCTTTTATTTCTGTTTCTTCTCTGATTGCCACGGCTAGGACTTCCAAAACTATGTTGAATAAGGGTGGTGAGAGTGGACATCCTTGTCTTGTTCCTGATCTTAGAGGAAATGCTGTCAGTTTTTCACCATTGAGTATGATGTTTGCTGTGGGTTTGTGATATATGGCCTTTATCATGTTGAGGTAGTTCCCTCTATGCCCATTTTCTGGAGAGTTTTTATCATAAATGGGTGTTGAATTTTGTCAAAAGCTTTTTATTCATCTATTGAGATGATTATGGTTTTTATTCCTAAATTTGTTAATATGGTGTATCACATCGATTGATTTGTGTATATTGAAGAATGCTTGCATCCCTGGGATAAATCCCACTTGATCATGATGCATCATCCTTTTAACATGTTGTTGGATTCTGTTTGCTAGAATTTTGTTCACTATTTTTGCATCTATATTCATCAGTGATATTGGTCTATAATTTTCTTTTTTTGTGATATCTTTTTCTGGTTTTGGTATCAGGGTGCTAGTGGCTTTGTAGAATGAATTTGGGAGTGTTCTCCCTTCTGCAATTTTTTGGAAGAGTTTGAGAAGGATCTGGTGTTAATTCTTCTCTAAATATTTGATAGAATTCACCTGTGAAGCCATTTGGTCCTGGACTTTTGTTTGTTGGAAGAGTTTTAATTACAGTTTCAATTCCATTACTTGTCATAGGTCTGTTTATATTCTCTAATTCTTCCTGGTTCAGTCTTAGAAAATTGTACATTTCCCAGAATTTGTCCATTTCTTTGTGGTTGTCCATTTTATTGGCATATAGTTGTTTGTAGCAGTCTTTTATAATCCTTTGTATTTCTGAATTGTCAGTTGTGATTTCTCCTTTTTCATTTCAATTTTATTGATTTGTTTCCTCTCTCTTTTTTTCTTGATGAGTCTGGCTAAGGGTTCATCAATTTTGTTTATCTTCTCAAAGAACAAGTTTTTAGTTTTATTTATCTTTGCTATTGTTTTCTTTGCTTCTATTTCATTTATTTCTGCTCTGATCTTATGATTTCTTTCCTCTACTGACTTTGGGTTTTCGCTGTTCTTCTTTCTCTAGTTGCTTTAGGCGTAGGGTAGATTGTTTATTTGAGATTTTTCATGTTTCCTAAGGTGAGATTGAATTGCTATAAACTTCCCTCTTAGAACTGCTTTTGCCGTGTCCCATAGGTTTTGGGTCATGTTTTCGTTGTCATTTGTTTCTAGGTATTTTTAAATTTCTTCTTTGATTTCTTCAGTGATCTCTTGCTTATTTAGTGTGCACTGTTTAGCCTCCATGTATTTGTGTTTTTTAAAGTTTTTTTCCTGTAACTGATTTCCAATCTCATAGCATTGTTGTCAAAAAAGATGCTTGATATGATTTCAGTTTTCTTAAATTTTTCAAGGCTTGATTTGTGACCCAAGATATGCTCTATCCTGGTGAATGTTCTGTGTGCACTTGAGAATAAAGTGTATTCTGCCACTTTCGGGTGGAATGTTCTATAAATATCAATTAAATCTATCTAGTCTTTTGTGTCATTAAAAGCTTGTGTTTCCTTAATTATTGTCTGTTTGGATGATCTGTCCATTGGTTTAAGTGGGGTGTTAATGTCCCCTACTATGATTGTGTTACTGTCGATTTCCCCTTTCATGGTTGTTAGCATTTACCTTATGAATTGAGGTGCTCCTATGTTGGATGCATAAACATTTATAATTGTTATATCTTCTTCTTGGTTTGATCCCTTGATCATTATGTACTGTCCTTCCTTATCTCTTGTAACAGTCTTTATTTTAAAGTCTATTTTATCTGATACCAGTATTGCGACTCCAGCTTTCTTTTGATTTCCATTTGCATGCAGTATCTTTTTCCATCCCTTCACTTTCAGTCTGTATGTGTCCCTAGGTCTGAAGTTATTCTCTTGTAGACAGCTTATATGGGTCTTGATTTTGTATCCATTCAGCCAGTCTATCTTTTGGTTGGGGCATTTAATCCATTTACATTCAAGGTTATTATCAATATGTATGTTCCTATTATTATTTTCTTAATTGTTTTGGGTTTGTTTTTGTGGATCTTTTTCTCCTGCTGTGTTTCCCACCCAGAGAACTTTCTTTAGCATTTGTTGTAAAGCTGGTTTGGTGGTGCTGAATTCTCTTAGCTTTTGCTTGTCTGAAAAGCTTTTGATTTCTCCATCAAATCTGAATGAGATCTTTGCTTGGTAGAGTAACCTTGGTTGTAGGTTTTTCTCTTGCATCACTTTAAATGTATCCTGCCACACCCTTCTGGCCTGCAGAAAAGTCAGCTGATAACCTTAGGGGGATTCTTTTGTATGTTATTTTTTATATTGCTGCTTTTAATATTTTTTCTTTGAATTTAATTTTTGTTAGTTTGATTAATATGTGTCTTGGTGTATTTCTCCTAGGGTTTATCCTGTATGGGACTCTCTGCACTTCCTGTGTTGGGTGACTATTTCCTTTCTCATGTCAGGTAATTTTTCCACTATAATCTCTTCAAATATTTTCTCAGACCCTTTCTTTTTCTCTTCTTCTTCTGGGACCCCTGTAGTTCGAATGTTGGTGCATTTAGTGTTTTCCCAGAGGTCTCTGAGATTGTCTTCAATTCTTTTCATTCTTTTTTCTTTATTCTGTCTCTCAGAAGTTACTTCCACCATTTTGTCTTCCAGATCACTTATTTGTTCTTCTGCTTCAGTTATTCTGTTATTGATTCCTTCTAGTGTATTTTTCATTTCGGTTATTGTGTTGTTCATTTCTGTTTGCTTGTTTTTTAGTTCTTCTAGATCTTTGTTAAACATTTCTTGTATTTTCTCAATCTGTGCTTACATTCTATTTCTGAGATTTTGGATGATCTTTGCTATCATTACTCTGAATTCTTTTTCAGGTAGATTGCCTATTTCCTCTTTGTTTATTTGGTTTTGTAGGTTTTACTTTGCTCCTTCATCTGTGACATATTTTTTCCATCTCTTTTTTTTTTTTTTTTTTGATGAGTGTGATTGTGTTCCTGTCTTACTGGTTGTTTGGCCTGATGCCTCCAACACTGGAGTTTGTAGGCTGTTGTGTAGAGCTGGGTCTTGGTGCCAATTTCTTGTATTTTCTCAATCCATGCCCGCATTCTATTTCTGAGATTCTGGATCATCTTTACTATCATTACTCTGAATTCTTTTTCAGGTAGATTGCCTATTTCCTCTTTATTTGGTCTTATAGGTTTTTACCTTGCTCCTTCATCTGTGACATATATTTTTGCCATCTCACTTTTTAAATTTTTTTAATGAGTGGGATTGTGTTCCTGTCTTACTGTTTGTCCTGAGGCTTCCAACACTGGAGTTTGTAGGCTGTTGGGTAGAGCTGGGTCTTTGTGCTGAGATGAGGATGTCTAGGAGACCTCACTCTGATGAATATTCCCTGGGGTCTGAGGTTCTCTGTTAGTCCAGTGGTTTGTACTCAGAGATCCCACCACAGGAGCTTCCACCTGACGCCTGGCTCATGAATGAAGATCCCACAAGCTGGAGGGCTCTTCCTGCCTGCCTCTCCTGGTCTCCCCGGCTTCCCTCTTATGTCCCCAGGACCCACGCAGCCTGAAGGGGGCTTTGGAGGGCAGAGGACCAGCCTTGGAGCTCAGTAGCTTTCCTGGGCTCGAGCAGGCAGGGCCAACACCCTCTGCTCCTCTCCCACTCCTCCAGTCCTGGAGGGCTCCTCCCACCTGCCTCTCCTGTTCTCCCTCAGCCTCTCTCCTACGCCCCCAGGACCAAGACTGCCCGGAGGGGCCCTCTGTGGGAGTAGGATCCAGGCTGAGAGGCAGGGGACTTCCCCAGCTGATTGGGCAGGGCTCATGCTCCTCCCTGATCTGAGCCCCCAAGGGTCCCTCCAGGTGTGGGATCCCCCCCCCTCCCTCAGACACCCCTCGGGGGTACCGGTCCTGTCTGGCCTCCACTTCTCCTCCCCCCTCAGCCCCCGCACGTCCTACCGGTTTACTTGGGGGTTCCTCCCATCTCCTTGGGTGTCAGAGTCCCCCACCCGCATACAGCAGGCCCCCTAGTTTTGGGGAGACATGAACTCCACATCTTCCCACACCACCATCTTGACACCACCCCCAAGAAATTTCTACATGCTGAAGAAAGTGGTAATATTTCCCAAACAAGGGCAAAGGACTGAAATAGGAAGATAAAGAAGTATTCCTTTAGGAAAATGTAATTTTTAAGAAAGAGGATTGGAAAGGAAGGAATTTTGTGAGAGTCTAAGTGTGGAAGCAGCTACATTAACTACTTCTCATTTTATTACTGTCCAGAAATTTCCCCAACTAACTTTTGCATATTAACATGTTTAATGTGGCGGAAGCTAGTGATGCAAGGTGGCAGGAGGAAGGAGACACTGAGAAATGGACAGGAGAGATTATTGGATTATAAGTGTCCTTTCGTACCTTTTAAGGGATTATCCAGTTCTTTAAGAGTGTACATCTTTGATTGCTTGGGCTATTTTGCAACTCCAGATGGGTAGGAAATTGATAACTTGTAGGAAACTACAGGTAATGCAGATAAATCTTTTCCAGAGCAATGCAAATGAAATTGTCCCTTAGAGATATTATCAATATAAAGATTAACATTAATCTATAACAGGAGTTCTGAAAGTATGAGTCAGAGTCCTCTTGTAGTCTCACAGACCTTTTATGGAGGCCTAAAAGGTCAAAACCATTTTCATAATAATACTAAGATATATCTGCCTTTTTCACTTCTATCCCTTCACAAGTTTACAGTGGAGCTTTCCAGAAGCTATATGACATATGATATCACCACAGATGAATGCAGAAGCAGATATAAGAATCCAGATGTTTTCTATTAAGCCAAACATTAAAGGGATTTACAAAAATGTAAAACAATGCTACTCTTCTCATTACATTTGTATTTGTTTCGGAAAGTATGGCTAATTTTCATAAATATATTACTTATGTTTTAAAGTACTATCTCTCACCTCAAAATTATATAGCCGCTATATTTCTTCTAGCATCTCAGGGTCTCAATTTTTAATATTCAATTTTAGTAAATTAGCAATTTATTTTGCTATGTGGCATGAGGTAGGGATATTTTTCATTCTCAAGTAGTTAGCTAGCTCTTTTACTAAGTAAACTTTTCTTTCTTAATCATTTGATATGGTTCCTCTGTCATATATTAAATTTTTATATATACAGCATTGTTTCTTGATCTTCTGTTATATTACATTATTTTCTTCTATTCTAGTATTAGTTACAGAATTTTTAAATTATTAAAATTGTATAATATATTTTAATGTATATATGTAAATATATCTCTCCTATTGGTTCTGTTTCTCTGGAGAACCCTAATACAACTACCTTTAATATAAAAAAAATTAAGTAGAGCAGCAATAGCAAGAGCTATAACATTTTAGGAGCATACTTGAGTGACTACTCCATTGATCCCTGTTTTCTAATTATTCATCCATTTATATGTACTAAATATTTCCTAAACGTCTCTTTTAAGAAGTTTTAATTGTTTTCTTTTCTCTTTTTTTCAGCTTAATTTATTTAATATGAAGTTACATGTATAAGGATTACATGGTCCTTCATACGAATATTTCTCTTCTTTACTCAGTTCTTCAGGCTTTCTATATAAAATGTGTTGGCATAGCTAACTTATTCCACATTTCTCTGCCTTGAAATTCCAAGAGGTGTTTCCTCCACTCTATTGGCCTTTCCCACTTTCTTCCTTTCCTTTTTCTCCCCAGACTTTTCTAGGCAGTAATATCAAATAACTATGAAGACAGCTGATACTTCCAGAGAGAGGATTTCTTGTTGGAAAAAAAATTTCTTGGAAACAGGAAATCATTTTTAGTTGACCACATTAAGAGTTCCAAAACTAAAAGATTTGGAAAGTTTTACTTTTTGATATTAGCATAATGTAGGCTCCCATACTTAGTCTGGATGTCTTACTTGTAATTATTACTTTATAAAATGATACTTTAAAATGTTTTGCAGAATGTAGTTTGATGTGTGTGCCACTAGTTCCATCTACCTATCTATCTATCTACCAATCAGCCACCTTCTGTGAAGTAAGCAATGCATATAAAACGTTAGTGCTATCAATATATATTGCAAACAAACAGAGCTAGAATGATAAGCAGTGATGTACAATGTAATATGAAGAAAATCATTTTGGTACTCCATGAAAAATTGTTTTAATATATAATCTGAATTTATATGCTTGCTTCTGAATGTGTGCATTATTTTTTATAAATTATTAGAGTTTTAGAAGAAGACAAGGAATATGACAACACAATTATAATGTGTTAATTTTGTTTATATGGAGACAATTGACAATAACAATAGTTACTTTGACCCAAGTAACTCAGGTTTAAGCCATAGAATCTACAACAAACCCATTGAAATGTAATTGACTCAGAGGGCTTGGATAACATTCCTTCTCCACTTTGTTTGCCTCTCTCTACTCAAGATGTAAACTGTCAAGCAACAGAGAGAAACATTACTGAATTACCTCTTTTACAGGTTTTTATTTTTGGTTGTGTTGAAACACAGGTTAAGTGCTCATCATTTTTGAAAAGCCAATTAGTTCATTTTGCATATCTTGGGAAACTAAAGGAAAGCCAAAAGTACATCAGCATTTCCTTTCTGTATGTTCCATGTATCCTGAGGCACATGAAGAAGAATCACCACCTCCTCTGGTGACCTGAGTTTGGACCTGCCTAGGGGAGAGTCAATGACTTTACAATGGAACACCTGAGGCTTGAGCATTCTGGCATCATTACTAGTCATGGGAGCACTCTAAGGGAATGTGGAGTCCAGGGCAGTGTTATCTGAAGAGAATATGATGCACAGGTTAAATTCCTGATGCTGCTAGAGGGAGTGCTGAACATGCTTGTCTAGAGAACTTCACAGAGTAAGTGCCTCTCCTTACCCCACAGTATGCTTCCTGTCAAAGAATCCCATCCGGAGTATTCACTACTGTTACCTGAAATGCTTACAACATTGTTGGTGTTCACTGTATGTTAATGAAGATCATCAATGTTATAAACTGCCCCATACTAGCATTTCAGCCTCAAAGGGACCCAAAGCCAAACTAAGGATTTTAGAGGGCATTAGATGTAGCACTAGATGTATAGAGCGTTGTCCCAGGAAACACCTATCACAGGAACTGCTGCCTGGAGAGAAACCACTAGTAACAACAATCACTGAGAGCAGAGAGAATTAGGAGAAGCAGTGGAAGAAGAGCCACCTTGAGTTGCACCTTTTGCTAACTGGAAGTGCCACGGAAAGCACCAGTCCAAAAAGTTCAGCACCCAGCTTTCTTCTAGGTCACAAATGTTATAAGTGGAAGACTTAGAATAAAAGAAACAAGAGTAAAAGGTTAAGAAAGTAGGTGACTCATGATTTATCATTCAATTTAGTGCAAACTGGCATGTGCTTTTTTGTGGATTCACTGTAGGCTTAGCACATTTGCTAAGCCTCTTATGGCTTTGAGCCTTAGTTTTAAACATCCATAACTTCAATTATCAGCTCTTTAGGGTTTTAAGAGAAGAACTGACTCACATGGGCTCAACCCATATAAGCCTGGGTTATACCAGAATCAATGATTCCACAACTGAAGAATTTTTAAGCACCTACTAGTGTTCAATAAATTGCACTGGACTAATTACAAAAGGGAATCCCTAAATATGGTTCAGAGTATCCCATTTTATAATTGTTTTCCTGAGGGGGCTCACCTGGCAGGGAACTGTACCTGTGTTCATTTTGTCCCAGCTTGTTACCTCATACTGTGTACCTCTGTTGAGAAAAGACCCATCTAGGTAAGGATTGTTTTAATCATATCACAGTGAAATTCATGCCAGGAATAGCTGGGATTCACAGGGTCCTACAGCAGGTGCTGTGAGTGGATTTCCTGCCAAAGAACCAGTTTCCCTTAAGGCTACCAATTACAATGACAATCCTTGCACTCAGGTGCAAGAATGCCAATCCTTGCACTCAGGTGTTGCCAGGTGAAATAATCTTCATCCAAGACCACTGCTAACCAAAGGGCTTGGATTGCCTATTGAAAATTACAGCCTCAGAGTTTCCTTGGACTGTGCTAGAAGCATCTTTTCCAAGTTCAGTTTTCAGTGCACCAGCTTAAGCTTGTATGTCCTTTAACTTACTAACTCTTCACTGAAACACTCAATATCTTTACACATAAAAATGCCTCTAGGAGATTGTGAGAGGCTGGACCACTGGACATATGTTCTTAGAACTAACTGGAGAAAATAAAATTGGTTTCTAAACTGAACTTAATATCAAATCTCATGAGATAATGTCTGATTTCTTCCAAGTGAACTGAGGTGGATACCAATGCCAACACTTGAGTGCTGAAATTCCTGTTACTGCCAGTAACATGGTATATTTCCTCTGCCACTGACTGTGGCAAAATCCTGCTTTATTTTTTAATGAAAATCCTGGAAGATACAGAAAATTAGAATAAAAAAGGAAAAAAAGCATCCATGATTTTATATTATCCAATAACTATATTGTTGGGGTTTTTTTACATCTTTATTGGAGTATAATTGCTTTACAATGATGTGTTAGTTTCTGCTTTATAACAAAGTGAATCAGTTATACATATACATATGTTCCCATATCTCTTCCCTCTTGCATCTCCCTCCCTCCCACCCTCCCTATCCCACCCCTCTAGGGTGGGACCACCCTCTAGGTGGTCACAAAGCACAGTTGTACTTGTCTGTCTGGAAAAATCTATTTTCTATATATGTACTTTGTGTTTTCTCAGCATTTATTTGTTAAGTTAATATTTATGTGTTAGCCATGATACCTCTAGATTGTCTGCATATAACTTTGTTTTATCCTTGTCCAAATCCTACAAATTAGGTACTATATTTTACACTTGAGGAAACTGAAGTTCAGAGAAGCTCAGTAAAAACTCCATACCACACAGTAAAAGAAAGATTGAGATTCAAGCCCAGATCTGTCTGATTCCAATGGTCATTGGTTAGCTCTTACGGTTTACTGCCAATACTGCAAGGGAGGTCACAAACACAAACATGCTTGAAGATGGATCATCCATAATGGTAACCACCATTTTTTTTAAGCGAGGAAAGAACTGTTACATTCCATGAAAATTGTTAATCTATGCATTTATGGTTAAATTTAACAAGGCTGGAGACCACTGAGACCAAGATGTCCTCCTAAAATAAATATTGCCTTTCAGAATCAGAGACACTTGGCAATTCTAACTGGGCCACATGTGTTCATTTGTTACATATGTGGCAGCAAACAGATGTGCAGACACTGCAAAGTACAGAGGAGCTTGTGTTGCAGATTATTTTGTCCCAAACTTGACGTTTAAGTTCTCTGGGGAAATACTAAGTCATTGAAGTTATACACATTTCTAGCAAGAACACAAGAGGTTTTAATATTTTTTCAACTAATGGACAATTATTAAGAAACACAATGAAGTCCAAACATATTTACTTTAACTTAAAATGTACTAGAATCAGTGGATTCAGATTTTCCTGATCACAGGAGTGATATACAGAGTTTAGCTTGGGCTTAGGAGTTAGGCAGCTTATGTTGAAGATCTCATCTGTATCAACAGTAGTTCTTTGCCCCAGTTTCTCTGAAAAGTTGGGGTAATAATGCTTCTGAGTTCCGTTGTAAGGGACAGTAAATGATCCATGAAATGTCTGTGACTATGCCCACTCAGAGTTTGCATTTAAGAAACATTAGCAATTCAACCCTGGAACAGTTAGTTAGTCAACGGAATCCCTAACTTGTGAATATATTCTTTTCTAATTTTAATGGATTTTGTATAACATTTCTTTTCATTTTGCAGTACATGATTGAAAATATAAGAAAAACTTAAAACATACTTAATTCAAAACCATTGTTCCTAGACTTTCATGTTATTCTTCTTTATGCCACACTTGCTTAGTCTTCATGATTTAATTCCACATGCCTTTTCTTGCTTTATATCTATTGCCAAGTCACTTAAAGTACTAATCATATGCCTTTATTATGTTTATTAGTTTTGTATCTCTGTGACCTCTTAGTATTAAGTCATTTCTTCTGTATCATTTTAATAATGTATCCAGGGCTTCCCTTGTGGCGCAGTGGTTGAGAGTCCGCCTGCCGATGCAGGAGACGCGGGTTCGTGCCCCGGTCCGGGAAGATCCCACGTGCCGCGGAGCGGCTGGGCCCGTGGGCCATGGCCGCTGAGCCTGCGCGTCCGGAGCCTGTGCTCCGCAGCGGGAGAGGCCACAGCAGTGAGAGGCCCGCGTACCGCAAAAAAAAAAAAAAAAAAAAAAAAAAAAAAAAAAAAAAAAAAAAATGTATCCAAACTCCAAATCACCAGTTTAAAACTATAAAATTGACATGATCAAGTATGGAAAAAAGAAAGCTATTAAGCCAAATGAGCATTAGCAAATCAGAAAAGATAGCTCTAAATCCCTCTGCTGCCCTTCAGTCAGTGAGACCTTGTGTGAACCACTCATGATTCCCTAGTCTAGCTTCCTCATCTGTAAAATAAAGATCATAACATCTGTCAGGCCTTCCTCCAAAGGAATGATTGTGAAATAAGATATATGTGAAAGTCTTCTATAAACTTTATAGTTTGAGGGTTTGAAAGTTTGTTTATTTAAAATGTCACAGTGAGAGATAAGATAAAATATGTGAAAACCCTCTATAAGCTGTATAGTACATACATATGTTACACGTGTCATCGTATGAGAGTTTATTTAATTAATCCTTCATGATGGAGGCACTGTGGTGTGATTTGGGGTTCTGCAGCATTGCAGAGGCTTTCCAAGAAAGACAGCACATAACACCAAGTAGAACCTGATAAAGGCCCAGTAAGTGGTCTTGGGAGTGTACTGTAGGTGTCCAGAGAAGGAAATGAGAACCAGGGACTGACTGGGCTCTTCAGGGAACATGTACAATGAGGTGGATCGGATGTTGGGTAGGATTGAAATAAACAGAGATCAGAAGTAGGGGTCCCAGATGGAGGAACGACTTGAGCGAACATATCCAGAAGTAGAAGAGCACAAAGGCTGAACAATGGACTGATTTGGATGCAGAGGAGCCTTCCTGTAGGAAGCAGTGGGAGATGAAACTGGCAAGACCGAATGAGCTCAATGGAATGCCAAAAGAATGATGAGCTTTGTTACCACAGCACATTTAAAAGGAAAGCCACTGAAAGGGTTTTTGAGCACGAGAATCATGTGGTAGAAACTGTGAACTCTAGCTTCAGAATAACCAGTTCCTAGTCCAAACTGACCTATTAGCCAATGTTTTCTTAGGCAACACTTACTGGACATGCATGGTGCAGTGGAAAAAGTGTGAGTCTGGGAGTCGAGGGCGGGCCTTTGGAACGTGAGGCCTCTTTTCTGGACCTACATTTCGGCCAGTGTGGCCGGCAAAGCCATCGTCTTATATCCTGGCTCTTTCCCATCACTTCTGGAACCACTTCTGCCACATTTTTATTCCATTGAATTTCTATCAGAGTTCCTCTAGGTTGAGTACAAAAACAGGTTAAAAGATGTTTTCTCCTGAGAGCCCTCAAAAAGTTCAAAACTGTACTGTCTGCTATTAATTCTTTTTCCATTCCTTTATTGCTCAATCTTCTTTAGTTGGTCACATTGCCTTTCAGAATAGAGTGTGTTACCACATCACAATTAGAAGCACATGATAACATTTAAATGACCATTTCCTGTCCAGATTCATCATTAAAATGCCCTTTGTCACTAACAAATTCCAACTCATATTTAATGCTATTTTAACATCAGATATATTCTTACTACATAAAATTATCTTCAGCCAAGCTTATGTAGAGAGTTTGAAAATCATCTTTGTATCTACTGAGGCTTACATTAATCACATTTTTGCTGAGAAAGAAAAACTTTGGTCCTAAAGCTATTGGTGGGTACTCTGTTGGTTATTTAGGTATTGACACGCTAGCAGTAAGATTTTTCTTTCCTTTTCTTTCTTTTTTATCACGGAAAATAAAATCATTCTACCCATCTGTCCTCATTTTCTCAAAATTGGAAATAGGAATGAACTTAAGTTTTCACATATTCTTTGATTTTTATCTCAGCTTCCGGAGAGTGGCAGAAACCTGACAAATGTAGATTTGGAATGAGAATTATTTAAAAACATGCTCCACAAAACCTAACTGGTAGATAAAAGGCAAGTCTGCAATAACAGCTAAGCCAATAAAGAGGGCTGAGGAGAGTCAGTAAAGTTATTAATAAGGTATCCATCCCACTGAAATATGAAGTAGAAATATACGGAGCCGGGCTTCCCTGGTGGTGCAGTGGTTGAGAGTCCGCCTGCCGATGCAGGGGACACGGGTTCGTGCCCCGGTCCGGGAAGATCCCACATGCCGCGGAGCGGCTGGGCCCGTGAGCCATGGCCGCTGAGCCTGCGCGTCCGGAGCCTGCGCTCCGCAACGGGAGAGGCCACAACAGTGAGAGGCCCGCGTACCGCACAAAAAAAAAAATTCATATATATATAGAGAGAGAGAGCCTAAAATGGTCACAGTAGAGAAAGGAGAATCACAATTTCTAAGTTTCTATTTATTTTTTTCTCATAGACATGGGATATGACTTGACGTAAGTTGTCTCACCTTCAAGAATGCGTTCATACTTTACTTTTCACATTGTAAAATGATATAGACACTCTATGTCCCAAATAATAATGGTCTATCTAGGGATCAATTTGAGATCCTTGGAAAACAAACATTAAGCAATGGTAGAAACGCCTGATGGTGATTTATGAGTCTGGAAACCTTGATAATACCATTGCCATCTGAGTTTTAAGTCGTTATAGAATAAGAACAGACTTAGAATGCCATTACTATGAAATTATTCCCTATCCCTGTACATCAGTCACATTTTACAAATATAAAGTGATGTTTTCAAGATAGTTTTTTTAGGGTGTTTACTTTCTAGTTTATTATTGTTACACTTAAAATGTTCAGAGGTAAAATTATCTGGAACTAGACGTCAAGATGATCAATATATGTCCCTGGCTTTTCAGGTAGTTTGGCTGTGGTCTGTTATGAGCTCTTTTTGGAGAATTACTTAGACAAGCCCACTCCTTTTTAAATTAAAGATTGAGGTAATTAAAAGGGATTTTTTTATAGAACAACTCATTCCTATTAAGAAAATCAGAATTCATTACTGAAGTGAGATGAAAAAAGCCTAAAAATATTAATATCTCTTGCCACTTTTTGAAAGCTATATTTTCATAAATTACATTTTCAAAGCCAGCACTTCCAGATGACAAAGCAAAATGAAGACTGAATTTTTTAAATCAAAGAAAGAATGCTTATGCTAGAGAGGAAGAGGAAAGGGAAACATATTAGTCCTTAGAACTTTTTTTTTTTCTGTTTTTAAAAACACAAATATAGGCTTTCCCCAATCAAAAGTGGAATCATACTTCACGTGTTTTTTTTTTTATTAGTTATCTATTTTATACATATTAGTGTATACACGTCAGTCCCAATCTCCCAATTCATCCCCTCCACGCCCCCCGCCCCCCACTTTCCCCCCTTGGTGTCCATACGTTTGTTCCTTAGAACTATTCTTAATTCCAACTACAGTTACTAATTCTCATCTTTTAAACTGAAGAAGTCATTAATACGTATACAATATCAGTTGTGTACATGTCTATGGTATTATCTAATGACACACAAGATATTGTGACTGCTTATATCCAAATGGGAGAAATAAGTGAATGTGTATATTTGCCTGTACATGTACAAGAGTATGAAGATGGTTATGTAAATATCAGAGCACATTTTAGGAAACACAAGTATAAGGGTGTGTTTTCATATACTGTCACAGAAATGTAAACATACGGGAAATTGGAGACAACGAATTCATTAAGCCAGATAGTTCAAGGAAAAGGTGAGATTGCATGGTTTAGGAGGAGGGTAGGAAAGTGCCTTAGCAGAAAGGAAGCAAAGAAATACCATGTGTCACATACCTCTGTGTGATCCTCCAGAGCCATTTTCCCTTTATTTCCATCTCCCCTCTGCCTCAAAAATGGGACCGCATTGACCCCATCAAAGGACCCTGGTGTACTCTGGCTTCTGAATAAGTTTGAGACTTTATTTCTTCCAGGTTTCATTCCTCAGCCCTTTGGCATTAAGACTGGTAACATCTCACTGCTGCTGGCCTCCATTCCTGCCCTGTTTGTGATGATCCACTTCTACTCCAGACAAACTTTTATAATCTGTCACTTTGTAAATAAATACTCGTCTAATGATCTCTTTTCTGTTGGGAACTTGGCTGATATATTAGCTGGTACTAGAAATGGCCCCAGGAAACAGACTCCTTGAACTAAGACTCTGGGATTAGCACATCATATATTTGAGGCATACTGGGATAACCTCTTTGCTGGGGCTGTGAGGGATTGGGTAGGGGTAACGCTTGGCATATTGTAGCCTCATAAATATTCAGGTAACCACTGCAGTTGCATGAGATAAAGAGCTGGCAGAGATCAAGTGGCTATAACACATAGCTGCTCTGACAATTAAGATTTTAGTGTCATTTAGTTTCTTTCTACAGTTCTAGAGAATATTGCTGACTGAAAAAAAATGCACAACCTAAAAGTTGAGAGTTATGTTTTATTCAGCAGACAAAACTGAGGCCTGAAGCCCAGGACACAGCCTCTCAAATACCTCTAAGGGACTGTTCTGAAGAAGTAAGGGAGGAGCCAGGACACACGGAGTTTTTGCAACAAAGATCAGGTAGTTGGAACGTCAAAAGGTTACTGTTGGGCTTCCCTGGTGGCGCAGTGGTTGAGAGTCCGCCTGCCGATGCAGGGGACGCGGGTTCGTGCCCTGGTCCGGGAGGATCCCGCGTGCCGCGGAGCGGCTGTGCCCGTGAGCTATGGCCGCTGAGCCTGCGTGTCCGGAGCCTGTGCTCCGCGGCGGAGGAGGCCACAGCAGTGAGAGGCCCGCGTACCGCAAAAAAAAAAAAAAAAAAAAAAAAAAAAAAGGTTACTGTTATCTAAAAAAGGGTACAAATTAACTTATCTACAAAACAGAAACAGAGTTACAGATGTAGAAAACAAACTTATGGTTACCGGGGTTGGGGGGAGGGATAAACCGGGAGACTGGGGTTGACATATACACACCACTATACGTAAAATAGGTAACCAATAAGGACCTACTGTATAGCACAGGGAATTCTACTCAATACTCTGTAATGGCCTATATGGGAAAAGAATCTAAAAAAAGAGTGGCTATATGTACAACTGATTCATTTTGCTGTATACCTGAAACTAATACAACATTGTAAATCAACTATACTCCAATAAAATTTATTTATTTATTTATTTTTAAAAATATTTATTTATTTATTCATTCATTTTGGCTGCACCAGGTTTTATTTATTTATTTATTTTTTCTGTTGGTTTGTATTTTAATGATTTGCAATACTTGTGTGGTATATTTGTGTGTTTTTGTTTTTTTACATCTTTATTGGAGTATAATTGCTTTACAATGTTGTGTTAGTTTCTGCTGTACAACAAAGTGAATCAGTTATATGTATACATATATCTCCATATCTCCTCTCTGTTGAGCCTCCCTCCTACCCTCCCTATCCCACCCCTCTAGGTCATCACAAAGCATCAAGCTGATCTCCCTGTGCCATGCAGCAGCTTCCCACTAGCCAACCATTTTACATTTGGTAGTGTATATATGTCAATGCTACTCTCTCACTTTGTCCCAGCTTCCCCTTCCCCCCTCCCCATGTCCTCAAGTCCATTCTCTACATCTGCATCTTTATTCCTGCTCTGCCACTAGGTTCATCAGTACCATTTTTTTAGGTTCCATATATGTGTGTTAGCATATGGTATTTGTTTTTCCCTTTCTGACTTCACTCTGTATGACAGTCTCTAGGTCCATCCACCTCACTACAAATAACTCAGTTTCATTCCTTTTTATGGCTGAGTAATATTCCATTGTATATATGTGTCACAACTTCTTTATCCATTCATCCATTGATGAACGTTTAGGTTGCTTCCATGTCCTGGCTATTGTAAATAGTGCTGCAGTGAACATTGTGGTACATGACTCTTTGAATTATGGTTTTCTCAGGGTATATGTCCAGTAGTGGGATTGCTGGGTCATATGGTAGTTCTAGTTTTAGTTTTTTAAGGAACCTCCATACTGTTCTCCATAGTTGCACTGGGTCTTAGTTGCAACATGTGGGATCTTTAGTTGCAGCATGTGGCCTTCTTAGTTGTGGCATGCATGCAGGATCTAGTTCCCTGACCAGGGATTGAACCCAGGCCCCCTGCATCAGGAGTGTGGAGTCTTACCCACTGGACCACCAGGGAAGTCCCTAAAAAAAATTTTTTTTAAAGGGTTACTGTTTTTTAAAGAAAACCAGATATCTCAAGTTAAGGAATTTGGCACTTTTCTATGCATGGGAAGATGCAAGAGCCTGGGTTCACTGAAATCATTCCTTTGATATGCACCTCAGTTATCTGGGGCCAGTATCCTGTGCTTTCTCATGCTGAGTCTCCTCAGGATGTATCATTAGGAGTGGCTGTAGTGTGATAGCTTGATGGCTGCAACATTCCTTATTTACTGATATGGCAGGCAACATTTTTTTTCACCGACAATATCGATAGGGAAAAAGATAATTAAAACTATGAACATGTAATTACAAATGTGTACAGAGAGTCAGAAGGTTTCCTGAGTCGCTTTGAAGGAACCCTTCTCTCCTATAGTCACTCAGAAGATATAGCTGACAACCAAGCTCACAACCTGATTGTAAAGGTTGTAGAGTCACAGCACTAATTATAAATCAGGCCCTCCATCTCTATTATGCTAAGAGAAAGGCAATTATCAGGAAACAACAGAACCATGCCGCATTGGATGTGATATTTTGGAAGATAATGATGAAGTTAAGAAGTATGAATCTCCAAATTCTCTTGAACACTTACCTCACAGCAAATATTGACTCTCTTCACACTCATACCCTCCAGTGCAACATGGAATTGGATGGTGAAAGCAGGCAGTTATGATAATCAGTTTATGCCTAGTGACCGGCTTCAGAGGGAAAATTCAGATGCTGCATCTTATGGTATTCCTTTATTTTTTTTCCTACTCTTTTCCCCATTAGTTCCTTATATGAAGAATAGCAGAAATAGCTAAAATTTTAGACCTTGGGAAGGAACATGACAATTAATGTTACCCCATGATGATGCAATAGCTTATGAGATTTCGTTCTCACTGGTTGCAGATAAAGGCTTTCCACCCAGACAAAGACAACACTGGGTGCCGAGAGGCAAAAAGGGCTGACTCTTTTTGTACTACAACAAAAAGCCTCCCATACCTTCTGACTTCAGGTCAATGGGGAGCCTAGCAAAAGGTAGGAAGCAGGGAATAGAGTGATGGCAGGGAACTTACTTCCTTGGCTTCTTTCTGGCGAAGTTACGTAGGGCTGGCTATACTCTCAGTGGAAAAATCCCTGCTCCTCCCCAGGTGGTCTTCTGTTCTCACCACTTCCTTGGTGAGTCCTCCTTTTAGGTCTCAGGACATGCATGGGGTAGGGGCGGGGAGTAAGAGCTCTGTTGTGGGTGGTCCCAGGTCCCTGCATGATCCAGTTGTTTAATAAATTCCATTCACACCTTGGTCATTAGTCCCTTTGTAAATGAACCTTCCTTAAGTTACTCTGATGTGAGTGGGCCATCTGTTTCCTGTGAGGAAAGACCCTGACTGACACTTAGATGTCTGATAACAAACATGCCAAAACCAACTTTAGAATATGCAGAGGCAAATTTGGCAAGTTTCCCTGTTTGAAAAAATAAAAAAGTTCACTAAGAATTTTCCTCTATTCTGTATCTTTTCTGAAAAGACATCACTGAATCTCTAAGAGAACATAGGTTTTGAGCTCCAACCATTTCTGAAATGATACTGATGTTATCCATGAGTGCTGCCAAATCTCCAGGTCATGTCTGCAATATAGGATGATGCTTTGGAAGCTTTTAGTGAAGGTAATCTTTTCTACAAACCTTAAAAAGGTCTACGAATACAAAATCATTTACCATACCAATGAATACAAAGCTGTTTACCATAATTACCCTTCAAATTCCTCTTCTCATTTTACATCTGGGTACTCAGTCTAAATAAGCATGACATCATCATGTGAATCATGAGAATTTTCAAGTAGTGATGGTGGATTTTTACTGATCCATTGGATCTCTCTTGCTTATTTCTCTCTGGTGACTAATGGTGAGTAACCAGAGAAGGTAACTCATGTGCAGTTAGGTTTGCTATCTGGTTACCTATCTGATAGTAGGTTAATCAACTGTAGCAAAGACTAGAAAACATTCCAAGTAATTAAAATCCATTAGGTTTGCTGGCTCTTAACTAAAAATCTAAAACAAAACAAAACAAAAAGCAAACAAAAATAAAAGACAGTAACATTGTCCTAAGCTGGAATTAGGTTTGTTGTTTATCTTTTGTTGTCTGACACATTTATTAATTCAGCCAACATTTGAACGTCAAGTTTCAGTTTAGGTACTGATGATGAAAAAATAAAAGAAAAAAGAAAATAATACATGAATCCTCCTTTTGGAGAAGTTTCTAGTCCAGTTGGGAGGAAGCAATTACAATATAAGTACCATGGTGAAGGTAAACCATGTACACACATAGGAGGGGCATCTAAGTCAGGTGGGAGATGGTCCAGAAAAATCTTCTTAGAGGCATCACATAGGAGAAATGTTTTGGAGAATAAATAGAATTAGATAGGCCAAGAAAGGGGACAAGGACATCCCTAGGAGAGGGACAGATACAGACAAAGATGCAAAGATCTGAAATAGCATGATGTGTTCAGGGAACTGCCAGGGGTACTTTACAGCTGGAGAAAAGGGTGAGTATGAGAAGGTGACTGATTAGGAAGCAAGAGAAATAGAAAGGAACAAGGTTCCCTAGGGGTAAGCCAGGAATAAAGACACAGACCTACTAGAGAATGGACTTGAGGATATGGGGAAGGGGAAGGGGAAGCTGTGACAAAGTGAGAGAGTGGCATGGACATATATACACTACCAAATGTAATATAGATAGCTAGTGGGAAGCAGCCGCATAGCACAGGGAGATCAGCTCGGTGCTTTGTGACCACCTAGAGGGGTGGGATAGGGAGGGTGGGAGGGAGGGAGATGCAAGAGGGAAGAGATATGGGGACATATGTATATGTATAACTGATTCACTTTGTTATAAAGCAGAAACTAACATACCACTGTAAAGCAATTATACTCCAATAAAGATATATATATACATAAAAAAAAAAAAGAAAGGAATGAACAAGGTTCCAAAGCCTGGAGCAAGGCTACAAAGTTTACACTTCACACAAAGTTGTAGGGCTGTATTATTCAGAATGCCAGTTGCAAGTGTAGTAAATGGCTTCAAAAGAAAGAAATGGACTGGCTTAACTGTAAATCCATGATAGGGTTGGCTTCAGGGTTAGCTAAATCCAGAAGCTCCTGTGATTTCCTGAAGTTTGCTTTCCTCTATGTGTTGGGTCCAACCTTGGACTATAAAAATGTCTCATGGGGGCAAAATAAATGTCACTGCCCTTGGATTCCTTTGTACATACCATAAGGTCCAGAGGAAGATAAGAGTCTTCTATCCTGGCATTTGAAACAAGAGTTCTGAGATTCACCCAGATTGAAACTTTTTAAGTCACATACCCACCCTTAGACCAAACAGGGTTCAACTCTGGGAGTGGGAAAATTTCCAGTGAGGCATGTGTGTCAAATTCTCAAAAAGTAATTATTTCACAAGTAATGGAACTACCCTCTTTTTAACATTACATTTTACTAAAAAGCTCAACTAGTGCTGTCTTAGAGGCTTTACTTTTATCCACCTTAGTAAGCCACATGGTCAAATGATACTAAGTCCTGGAGAAAAAGGTGACACGTTATAAACCAACTGGAATTTCATTATGTTAGTTATTTTAATTATGCATGATGGGCATCAGAATTCCAATGCTTGTTCTTCTTTTTTAAGGAACTAGTGAGAACTTTTACCCAGAATCAGTATGGCCAAGAACAGTGCCATAGAATCTAATATGAGTCCTTTGAATGTGGGTTGTACATTATTCTGTATTGGCCAATTCATGCTGAGATGTCCAAATTTTGCTTCTGGCTTGTATTACCGAATTCCGACTTCTTTCTAGGTTTTCTTCAACATACAGTCTTTGAGGATGGCGTCTTTGCCATTTGGCTCCTTGAAGAGCTTGCTTCCCTCTAATGTGCTTTGCACAATGTGGCCTGTGCCCTTTCCATGCATTTGCTTTGGTGGCTGTATCTTCCCTCGGGTGAGATGCTTGCTCTCACCTCAGTGGTGGCAGATGCATTTTAAGCCCCTTTTGTGAGAAGTTATTTTTGTTAGGAGTTTGCATTGTTCACAGTACTTTGACATTTGAAGAAAAAGAATACTAAACACAAAAAGATGAAGCCATTCTTGACCATTACTTAATATACAAGATTAAGGATATATCTCTATTAACTTTGTGAATGTTTAAATTGATGTTTGTTGAAGTTCATTTCACATTTGTATTAATAATAGTAGATTATTTTCTTCCCTTTTAAACTGGTTACCTTGGTTTTTATTGGTCCTTAATGTTGATCTGTATCTGGACAGGACTGACTAACCTCTTCCCAGGTATTTCCAACTTCTAACAATGTTTGGGTCAACTCTTGCACATGACTCATATTGATTATACATTCATTGTAATATCTTCTCCATTAGGTAATAAATTTCTTAAGGGTGACATTAGTGTTTTCCTTCTCAGCTATTCTATATACTTTCTAGTGCTTGGAGGGCTAGATCTTCAATGAGTATTCAATATATAATTAAGAGATGTTTTTAAAACCAAGTCAGGAAAAGTGTTCTTAACCATAGTCCTTTTATTTGGATAAATGTTTAAATCAAGTATCTTACCTGAAGATGAACTACCCAGTATTAAATTATGTCGGATTCACTAATGATGTTCTTCTTAGGAAACATACTTTCCTGTAAAGATGATTTCCATTCACCATCTCTGTTGATGACTTCAAGTACAGAGTTTGGGATTTTCTTATGAAATATGTAGAGAATTCTAAATTTACAGGGGTAAAAAAAAACAGGTACATGTAAACTGGTCATAATACTTTGCAAAAGTGACCCTATAAAAGTCTCAGGGATTATATTATGTTAATGTATGTAAGATATTTTTAAGGTCATAAGTCATAAGATTTAGTCCAAAGGTGACCAATATAATAAATAAAAACAGAGTGTAGAATCACCAAAGAGCTATATCATGCAGTATTTTTTATTGCTAAGAGAAAAAAAATTATTTGTTGCTTTGAAAGTAGTGCTATTTCTTCACATTGTTCTCATTTCATATTTTTAACAAAATACTTTAAAATGGGGTACTCTTTTATTGTAATATCAATTTTATCCCTCTTGCTTCAAGGAGTATATCCCATAATCAGAAGAATTGTACGTCCTAAGGCATAAGTTGCTCACCCTTTATTGGATAGCCACCTGATGAACTCAGTGGATTTTCTGAGGTCCTTTTCAGGTCATTGTCCTATTATAATTGTGAGAAAGGAATGATTACTGCGTAGAATAGCAAAAAATTGTTAATAATTTCTCCTCCCTATATCCTTTGAACCCCACTGAAATTTATACTTCATTTTTTTTGCATTACACTTAACTTTATACTTGTCTAACTCCTTCATTTTTCTATCTTTAAAAGTAAGGACATATATCTTCTCTTTTCTTACATCGGTAATAAAAGTTCTTTTCATATAAAAGGGAGACCCTAACATTTGGTGAGTTGACTGTCTGGAGAACCATTTAAAACCCACTCTTACTGTTAACTAGCCACGTGATTGATTTTTGATAAATCACTTAATCCTCCTGGGCCTCAGTTTCTTCATCTGTAAAATGAAGGAGTTGAACCAGCTAATCCTGAAGACATGTTCCAGTTCTAAAATGCTACAGAGTATATGATGGCAATAACCAAGCATTATTCTTCCCTATCAACATAACGCCACTAGAAATCTATGGAACATGTTTATATCCCAATATATTTGGATTTCATCTGCTATTAATCATCTACAAGTTACAAGATGGTTTGGATTCCACAGCTTTACTTAGGCTCTTTTCATTAACAAATGAGCGGAATCGTATTGGTTTAATGCATTCTGATCGCTGCTCCTACTCTGTGCCAAATCTGGGTAAAGGGGTCCTTCCCTGTAGGTTAAGTCACTCTAGAGAGATGTTGCACCTCCTGTAAGAATTTTTGGATGCAGTATTTGCATTACTTTGCCATGTTTCCCCAGGCAGGAACTTGTCTGGTGATGTAGGCAAAAGAATTCAAGATGCAAGTTCTGTTTGTACTCTTTTTTTTTTCTTGACTTTCTAACCTGTACTGAAGCAAGTGGTCAAGCTCTCCCCAGCCCCTACCCAGTTTACCTATTAGGAAAAAATGAAGGGTGTGCAAAAGCTGCTGACTCTCAGGTGTACATGGTAAAGACCAATATGAGTAAGGGTTCATTGTAGATTAAATGTATCCTGAAATAATGAGTTTCCCAAATTTCTAAAACTACATATTTTCTTTAGCTCTGCATTCTGAAACAAAGCACACACAACTCCCCCCAACCCCACACACCCACTTTGCAGAGCTGCGCTTTGGCACCGAGGGTGTGACTGCAAAGTCATAATGAACGAGTAGCCAACAAAAACCACTTAATGAGGCCCACCTATACAGTGTGACCCAGCACAGGATAAGCCTTGCTAAAATATTTCGCCTGGCATGGGTTCAAGTTTTGAAGTTGAATGAGTCTGCTTTTGTTTCTCACTAAGTTGGGAAGAAAGAGGACTTGTTGTGGAGGAAAGCAAAGAAGGGGGGAATGAGTTAAGTCCTCAGCATCTGTAGTTCTTTGGCTTTGCTTCTTTTCAAACAAGCGCACCACATTGAATAGCATGTGGAAAATTGGCATTTCCAGTGAATAAAAATTAACTGGCAAACTACAAAAGGAAAAACTGAGGAATGCTGTTTGGCTTGTCTTGTCTTGTCAGAGAAAGAACACGTGTGAATCAAATGGTTTAAGATGAATTTCACCTACACGTCTGGCTCCTGTTCAGATGTTTTTAGATTTCTTACTCGTTTGTTTACTTGGTAGGGTTTTTATTTAAGTCTAATTTTTCTGTAAGTTAAGAACAAAATAGGAGAGGACCATAAAAGTAGTATGGGTGAACAACTGTTCAAATGTTCCACTTCAAAAAACGTCCTCACTTTTGTTTTCTTTTGGGGAGACATTTAAAAATTTATGTGAAAAGCCAGAAAACTAACAATAGTATTGTAGAGTTCTGGCCTTTGGAGAAGATTGCTAACCTGATACTTTCATATGAAAGTATGTGTTTTTAAGAAAACATATAAAACTTTTTTCAATATCAAAATACTTTTCTTCATGCACAATAGTTCCCCCGCCCCGCTGCCGCCCAATATGCTGCATGCACTTAAAATATTTGAAATTAAAACCTCATTGTATTCTAGGGAACTTAGAACTATTCATTTGCCTCCCTGTGTTGTGAAGTTATCCACTGACTGAATGTGTTTGATCTTAGTAAAAAGTAAAAAGCTTAGTAAAAAGCCTCATGGCTGTCCTGTTCCTCGCTATCTTCCTTTGAGGCAGAAAACCATCTGACACAAACTACAATTTATATTTTCATTTAAAGAAATGATCCTCTGAATACAGAACAGACAGCCTTTGTCATGCCAAGTCTATCATGACTTGTGATGGAATCAATTAATCAAAGCAGTTATCTGGTGAAAGAACATATGTTCAGCGACAGAGATCAACTTTCCTGAAGAATAGTTTCATGAAAATTTGCACAAGTTTATATTTCAGTGACAAGGATGTCAAACAACTCATCATGTTTGTAAAATAAATCACCACCAAGACCTTTTCAACAATATCAAGGTCATGGGGTTTTCACTACTTTCAGACAATGTCATTAAATTATAATGACTAATGGTGCATTACAAACAGTGTTTAACTTTCAAAATAACTGGACATTAACTTCAAGGGAAAATATATCACAAGGGAAAAAATTCCCTACAAATGATACTGCTCAATAAAGCCAGACTTCATAATTTGATATCAGGTTGTAGCCATCTGAAAGGTAGGAACTTTAGGATGAGAGACTGGCTGAGTTGTAGGGGAACTTAGATCCCTCAATGTAACTATGTTACTTCATGGATGAGGGAGGTTAGGTTTAATGATAGCAAGTGACTACACAGCAAGTTTTGAGCAAAGCATGGTGAAGACTCAGTTTTCCCAACTCCTAGCGCTATGCACATTACACTACAGCACATTTCATGTAGTTTCTGGGTGATATACTTGTCTCCATTTCATATCAGTGTCTCTGGCCTCTAGAGTTAAAAAGAGAGAGGTATCTGGATTGGAGCCGAGGAGACTAGAATGGATGGCACACTAACTTTCCTTTGGCAGTGCCTCTCCTGAGCTTAGAATCACATGACTTCTCACTCTAAATAAGAGTAAGGTGAAAGGAATATTTTACTGTCTTTTGAGGAGAACCAGAAGCTCAATTCTTAGGAAAGAAACATCTTTCCCCAATAATTTTATCATTTTGATGAATTTCTGCTAGAAATTGACAATATTGTTTTGAAGGCAAATACTCCTGCAAAAGCAAAATAAGAAAGAGAACTGCTGTTATATTTTTTTTTCAGTGACCTGTTTTTCAACCTAGTTTCTGTGTGTGTGTGTGTGTGTGTGTGTGCACGCTTGTGTGTGCATACAAACTAAGTGAAACTATTTTTAAGTATTTGGATCACAAATAAAAAAAGAAAAATTAAGACAAATATCCCTAATGTAATGTTTATGTTCTAAAATGGATTCACTCTATGACTGTTTGTTTGATTTTATGTGTTAAGAAATAAAGTCATAAGATTTAAAGCAGGGCATATTCAGCAGACTTTGAAAGGTTCGTAATTGTTGACTGTAGCAGCAGGTGATTAAGAAAGTGTTTAGAAACTATTTTGCATGGGCCTCCCAATTATTCATCATTTGAATCAGTCCAATGTGTTCAGCTTTCAAAGACTGGCTTAGTATCACTGCCAAACTGAAGCTGGCATCTTGAAAGCTTATTGAATCTTTTTGACCAAGTGTTTTGTTATTGTTTAAAATTTTTCAAAGTAAGAAACAATAATTATTGAAGATGGAAAAACACTTGCTTGTGAAAATAAGTTTTTAACACTGTTACTCTAAGAATCGTGTTCCATTTTGATACCTCCTATTTCTCTTGAATACTGGTGAATATGCAGCTATGCCTCAACACTTGTCTTCCTGGAAACTTCCCTCATCTTACTGTGGCTCATAATAGTTGACTTCCAGTACTACACGATATGGTATTTAAACCTCTAGGACACTAACACTGAAAGTATTATTTCTCATTACATTTTTTAAAGTTCACCTTCAAAGACATTTAATAAAAGCCAACTAAAACAGAAGTTTTTACATTCCCTTTCTCTCTCTAACTGGTTTAATTTTTCTTGGAAGATGTTGTTTGTCCATAAGGTTAAAATAGGGAACTATTTTTTATGTAGAAAATAATGATTTATTTTCTGAAAATGCAATATGCACAAATGGTGAATTATTATAAAACTTATATTGCCTACAATATAACACATTATATACTCTTCAAGGATCACCAAAAAGGCTACCTATCTCGTTTTACTCTAAGGAGCAAGAAGCCAGATGGGACCTTTGATACCACCTGGAAATCTTCGCTAGATGAGCCAGTTCCTCAGGTATATTTCACCTTCCATGTTACTACAGGCACCAGTGTTGCTAACTTTCTGCTGCTACACAACACAGATCCCCAGTATTCAACAACATTTCCTCACTTTGCTTTGCTCTTCAAAGATGGTCAGGCTTTGCTGAAAGTCTCTTTAAGGCCTCTTATATTTTTCCTAACAGCCTCCTTAGGTACCCCCAGATTTCTCCTACTACCTCATCCCAGAGCCACTGTTCTGTTTTAAGACATTTGTAGTGATAGCATGCTACTTCCAAGCACAAACTTTATATTGTTTATGTGTTACTGTGGAAGAGATCACCTCAAATCTTAGTGGCTTAAAACAATCTTATGAACCTTCATAGTTTCCGTGGATTAGTAATTTGGGAGCAACTTCCCAGATGGCTGTGGCTTGAGGTCATTCATAAAATTATATTTCCTATATTTCAGCTAGGAAAGCAGTCACCTGAAGGCTTCCCTGGGGTGAAGGATCCTCTTTCAAGGTGCTTCAGCTGCTGAGCTGGCTGGGTGGATCTTGTTGCTGGGAGAGGCTTCAGATCATCACCATGTGGGTCTCTTGCTAGGGTTGCATGAGTAGCTCATGGCTTGGCCATATTGGGAGACAATTTTCTAGGGCTGTCTCACATCTTGTGAGCAGAGGAAATGACTTGCTATGTTCTGAACTATCTTTCTAAGGGTGTTTGTATAGCAAACATCCTTAGAAGATAGTGTCCCTCCAGAGCAGAGAGAAGTTAATTTTTCTTCTCCCATATAATAAATGTAATATCTCCTTAAGGTAAAGATCAGAAAGGTTTATTGCCCATTATTAAAAAATCAGGTTCCCTAAATTTGGGGTTCATCTCCTTTAAAGCAACCCATTGCCTGGATAGCTATCACTTGGCCCATTTTGCAATGGCCTATGGAAGTGGGGCTCAGGGAACTGGCACAATGCTGATACTTTGTCTACTTTCATTGTATTCAGTAATAAACTGTCCTTTGAGTATGACCCAGGAGTCTCATGTCTTCTACTACCATCTACGGAACTGTGTCAGGGCAACTTAACTTGCAAGAAGGATAAAATCTCAGCTCTTTCACAGTTCTTGACAGGCAGCTGGCGTCCCCCAGAGTGATTGATCCAACAGACCAAGACAGAAGCTGAGGTGACTTTTTGACCTAGCTGAGAAAGCTACACATCATCAGTTCCATAGTGTTCTACTGGCCAGCCCTAATTCAGTGTGGGAAGGGACTATACAAAGGTGGGAAATACCAGAAGGTGACATTAAGAGCTATTTTGATACCTAGCTATCACAGTTCTCCTAAAAATTTTAAAGACTGTAAAAGCTTGAGCTCAGAAATAATATATTGATTATCTTTGTGTTCCCTGCAGAACTCAAACTAGTGTCTTTCATATAATATCTATTAAAAATATTATTTATTGAATTGCAGTTGCTCTAAAAACATTATGTATGGTATAGGGAATAAGACTACCATATGAAATGTGATGTCCATAAAAATAGAAAATATTTATCAGTGTACCTTTTGTTATCTATTAAACAGAAGAAATCTCAGCACTGAATCAGAAGTGGTACACTAACTAGCATTGTAAAGATCCATGATAAGGGATATAACCAGCTGATTTTGATTGCCTAATATTTTCTGCTTCATCAAAATCTTCTGAACATTATAGAATAAAATTGAGAGAATAAGATTTGTGGAATGTGTGGCCAAATCTCAAACACTCCACCCATACAAATTTTTCAAGAGTGAGGTAAGGAGAATGAATAAAAAGGACAAAAACACTCTAATTCATTTGAATAACTTAATTGAAGAATAATCATAAAATTAAAGATTTTCTTTTAAAATAATTTTTAAAATTCAAATCACTTTAATAATTATAGAATTAATAATTTAACTAGGGAAAATGATTTGTATTAATCCTTAGATTGCTGCCACTTGTAATTATGGAGTTTAACTATATTTTTGTGGAAGTGTACTAAAATTCCTAAGAGCAAATGAATTTAGATTAAGTTGGAGACATGTAGTCATATTCCATTTTAGGTACATTTGAATTTGTAAATTCAACTTTATAAGTTAAGGGAAGAAAGAAGAAAAGTGACTTTCACAAACAAGGCCCTTAGCTATAAACAAATTACTTCCTCTGATGTGCAAAGAAACAGTAATCTATCCCCACTCTAGGGAAAAATGATTTACTGTAGTGAACTTCTTGAGAGATGGAATGATACCCAAACCATGTTATCTCATGTTCATGTAAAATTTAAAGGACCTTCAAAGTTAATTTTGACATAAACAATGCTTTCCCTATAAATGTCTTTAGAATCTAGTCACTGAATAATATTGCAACCACACCATGAACTATTTTTATGAAATTTTAAGACAGAGAGAAAAAAAGAGATTTGAGTGTGGTGATGTCTTTACCTAAATATTTGTCAATCAAACTTCCATCTTCAAATCCTGACCCATTTTTGTTCATGATATCACCTCAGCTAATAGCACAGGCTTCCTTGAAGCTCAGTGACTGAGATTTATCAAAGAAAACTGCCATGATCTCTGCAGAAATAATTTCCAAATTTTTATGCAGTTATATTTTCTGGCCTGGGAGTATAATGAGTTTAAAGCATTAATTAGTAGCACATTCCATCTTTTGCATCCCATGGTTAAACTGTTTAATTAAAGGCCTTGAAGCCTTCTGGGCAAAACAATCAGCACATTGTGTGATCATCTCCTTCTTATTCTCTTTGCTTTGTGCTTCTTCATCTTTTGGACCTTAATTCGTTTATTCTAGGACTGTTTGGCCCTCTCTACTCAGGCAGCAGTAGACAAAGGAAGTCAGTAGTAGTTTGGTTTGCATAGATTCTCGGAGAGATTGATTTCTGAAGGTTGAAGACAATCATGCACTGCACAAATATTTGTTGAGTGAGTACCAACTAAGGTTCCTGACACTGCTGGATGTTTTAAAACAACTGATGAATCAGATGTAGCTCCTTGTTTACATGTGAAGGAATGTTCAGGCAAGAAGGGGAAATGAGACTGGGACAGAGCTATCTACAATCCAAAGAAGCGAGGGTAAAGTGCCGTAAAATGCTACAACAATGCAGACAGTGAAGAGATTGTTTCTTAACGGGGAATTAAGAGAAGACACAAGGGTAAAATGGGATTTAAGGTCTACTAGAAAGAATTTAGATTTGCAGAGTTTGAGGGGTGGGAGAACGTGGGAAATGAGAGACCAAGCAGGCAAGGGCAGTGCGGGTCACCAAATGAAAGGATATAAAAGGAAGTAATGGGGAATAAATTTGAGTTAAGGTAAATACAGGGAAGCTGGGCTTCAAATTCTACAGGTAACAGGCAGACATCATAGATGTTTTTCGCAGGGTTGTGACATAATCTAAATTTGCTTGAGTGTAAGAGAGTAAAGGCAGTGAGACCATTTAGGAGGTCAAATCATGCACGTTCTTGTTAGGTCTTTTTAATGATTTTGGACTCTATTCCAAGATTAAAAAGAAGACGTTATTAGAAAGGTTTTAATTGGGGAACTAGTTGTTTAGATTTGTGTTTTAAATAGCTAACTCAGGCTATAGTGCAGAATACATTGGAAGGGGTAAGAATAGACACAGAGAGGAAAGAAATTAGACTGTCTCTTGTAGCTCTTAATGTTTGCAGGCTGCAATTTTTGTTTGATAATCCATCAATCCACAACCCCTTCTGCCTTGACTTGGCTTCCTCTTTCAAGCATCTTTTTGATATTCATTGTCTGATCTCTCACCTTGTGACCATACCTAAGAAATATCCTTTCTTCAGTAGAATCAATGCACTGGACCCACTCATTACATGGCTTTCCAATAGGGGAGTGAGGAGGTAATTAGAAATGCCACTCTTTGTCATCGTGGTTGTTATAGATTTCTCTGTGTGTGTGTGTGTGTGTGTGTGTGTGTGTATGTATGTATTAGAAGAATGTGAGGTTGGCCTATGAATGTGGGTTTGGAACAGAGGGAATCAGATTTTGTATTTTAGGCTCATTAGTCTCAGGAAGCAAGAACTGTGAAACTTATAAGACTGCGGGAATAGGTGGATTGCAGGTACTGTGTCCAAAGTGAAAGGGCTAATTAACATTTTGCCAAACGGAGTGGGTGCTGGAGCACACTGGGGCAATGGCAGACTTGCAGAAGGAAACCTTTTTACAAAGAACCTTTAAAAAAGCCTGTGGGAATAAAGCAGATTGGTAAAGCTGTAGCAAGTTAGGACATACATGGCTCCTTCCCCATGCACTTGCTTAACATCAGAGAGCAGGGTCTATGGGAAAATCCCATCACCTTAAATGCCCTATGGGTAGCCAGTTTTTATACCATTGGGTTGATTTTAGAGATAGCTGAGCCATTGTAAATATTTCCTTTTGGTGAGTAGAAATAAATCTTCTCGGGGAGAAAAGACTATAATTTAAAGAATTCTCTGCTGGCCTCTTTCTATATTGTATTGAATATAAGATCCTGTGACTAGGTTAACACTTCCAGTGTGGTATGAAATAAATATACTAAAAATGTACTCTTATGGGTGGCAACACACATAACATGGCAAAAAATTAAGCCTCTTGCTCAAAGTTACATGGCAAATTGCTGTGGTGCCATTTTACATACAATTTATTATCAGGTCAGTGGGTGGATTTGCATTTGTGAGGATAGAGACTAAGAGCAAAACCCAATAAAAGAGGACAATTGATGACATAGACGAGAAGATGGCTCACCACCAAACTAGAGTGAGTGGCACTGTTTTTATGACTGGCTACTTATACTTCATTCCAAAGCTCAGCATAATGAAATGTAAGAAAACATTTAGAAAACTCAACTTATGAAAAAGACTTGCTTTCCTAAGACAACATGCCCATTCATGATACTGAGTTCAAAGCAGCTATTTAATTATAAGAAATCTAGCTTAGACAATTATAAATCAAGGAGCCATCAAGGCCCAAGCCCACATTCATTCTTTAGATACTGTTAAAGGTTGTTAGCATCATTTAAAAAAAATATTTCATGTATCTGTCACTGAATAATCATATACCCAATCTCATGTAAAAACAACTATATTTGCCAATAGTTTGCAGTCTGAAGTAAAAATAAAACTCTTCAACCAGAGAAACATCTCAAAACGTTACGGTATTTGCCTGGGTTGATTTTATATTGATTTTCTGACATTTATTTATTAATTTACATACTCAAGAAATTTTGGCAATGTTATCCAATGCCAAATAACATAGGTCCCTATTCTCAATTATTTTATAGTTTAGTAAGAAAGACAAATAAGACATATTTGTATATTAAGAAACTTTGTTAGTTATTTCTGTTAGGAATATTTGTCCATTTTATAAATATGTGAAAAAACGATATACAGTAGTGTTTTTTCCACATTTTTAAACGTATATGTAGACATTTTAAAAAATGATTTCAGCCTTTGAAGTTGGCTTAAATAGTTTTTCTTGGTCTAAAATTTGAAAATGATTCTCCTGGGGACTTCCTGGGTGGTCCAGTGGTTAAGATTCTGCCTTCCAGTGCGGTGGACATGGGTTCAATCCCTGGTTGGGGAACTAAGATCCCACATGCCACGTGGTACAGTGAAAAAAGAAAAAAATGATTCTCCTATATATTTTCATAGTATGTTATGATTTCATTTTTACATTTATAAAGTTAAACTTTCTAGAATTAATAGAGTATTAAAGAGAATTTTGAAAATTAATCCATCTACTGTTTTTTTTCTTTTTCTTGCCTTCTATTTTTAAAAATTTTTTATTGAGATATAGTTGATTTAAAATGTGTTAGTTTCAGGTGTACAGCAAAATGATTAAATTATACATATATATATAAATATATATATTCTTTTTTTACATTCTTTTCCATTATAGGTTATTAAAAGATATTGAGTATAGTCCCCTGTGCAATACAGCAGGTCCTTGCTGGTTATCTATTTTATATACAGTAGTGTGTATATTTTAATCCTAAACTCCTAATTTATCCCTCCCCCTTTTTCCCCTTTGGTAACCATAAGTTTGTTTTCTATGTCTGTGGGTCTATTTCTGTTTTGTAAATAAGTTCATTTGTATCATTTTTTCTAGATTCCACATATAAGCGATGTCACATGATATTTGCTGTTCTCTGTCTGGCTTACTTCACTTATTAAAGAGAATTTTTAAATGTCTAGCAATTCATCAAGCACCATGTGGTATTTTCTCAAATACCACAATCAAAATATTCTTATTCTTGGAAATTTTATTTTTATTATTTATTATTTAAAATTAATTTTTATTAACATTATTTGGGATTTTTCTGAATACACTTATTCTTTGTATAAATCTGACTAGATTTTCCAGCGACAATTAAATCATGTTTTAACAATTGAAACTTGAATTGGTCTCGATACGTTCACAATTTCATTGTCTATAACTCCAGGTGGACCCACGGCACTACTGGGCAATACTCTGTCTGCTGTTACAAATTTCCATCTACCTTGTGGATGGACCAAATTTCTCCTATCTCATCTACCAGAGTCCTGGTAGATAAGAGCAACAAGTAAAAGTAAAGAGTGCATGGTATGAATTACAAATATGTGTTTTATCGAAGAATAATTGCCTGGAAGTAACGAAGGGAAATGAGGTGACAAGGGAAGGCAATTTCTCTCTTCTTGAATTCTGTCACAGTTGAACAAATCAGGGAAAATAAAATTTCAGATTCTGAAAATTAAGTACCTTCATTTTTCTTTCTTTCTTTCTTTCTTTTTTTTTTTTTTTTTGGCTGGAACGTGTGGTTTGCGGGATCTTAGTTCCTCGACCAGGGATGGAACATGTGCCCTCTGCAGTGGAAGCCTGGAGTCCTAATCCCTGGACCACCAGGTAATTCCCCTCATTTTTCAAATTAACCGTTTTTGATTATTTGGTTGTTGTTGTTCCTAACTAAGACCACTTACGAATCTTATTTAAAATGATCTTTACAGAGGTAGCATTATAGTGTAGTGTTTAAGAGGGCTGGGTCTGGAACCACCCTACCTAGATTTGAATCCTAGCTCCACAGCTGACTGTTGTGTGACCTTAAGCACATGAATTAACCTCTCTGAGACTCAGTTTCTTCATCTGTATAATAGGGATATAATAGTACTTTTCTCATAGGACTGATATAAGGATTAAATTAGTTAGTATATCTAATGTACCTTCAGTCATGTCTGGCATATAGTAGAAACTTGATAAATATCATTACTGTTAATACTATTATTACACTAAAGCAAAAACTTTTACTTTATTGAGTGAACAAATGTTTTAAGTTTAGTTTTGTAAAAATATTTTGATATTGTCCAAGTGAAAGTATCAACTCATTTTTTGTTTACTTCATATTCAACCAGTTATGATTACATGAAGATATAACCTGAATGTCCCCGTTATTTTTATTTCTCACATGACACAGCTAGTGCTTTAACTCATAATATTTTCTAGACATTTTCACCCATGAGAGTTTTAGCTCTTCATTCTCTCTTATAACCTCTTGAATCCAATACTTTTTATTCCTCACTCTTCTTGTTCTTATTGTCTGAAAAGAAAAATAGTGAAAACTAGAAAATACATGGATATTTGAGTTGTACTTGAACTTTAATTTGTTTATAGGTCATTGATTACCTACATTTGACTTAGTGGACACATGATTTAATTGTTCTGACCCTGATTATCACCACCAGGTACTCAACTAAGTCAATGGCTCCTCTCATTTCCTCTTATATTGTGTAAATATAAGCACAAGGAGGTCTACTTAAAACGTAAATCGTTGGAGGAATTTCCAACAAGCTCCCATGAAATTCTGAAGATGCTAGTCCTCAGATCACACCTGGAGTACCAAGGCTCAAGTACTTCCTGCTAAAGCAGTACCTTAAACAAAAGAGTAAGAAATGAACCACTTTGGTCCCTATTCCTGCCCCTCCTCACCAGGGGCCAATAGCATTAAAACTTAGAGCACTTTTTCTGGTGACTCCATACTATGTGTCAGAATCCAGCTCAACACAATATCCCATTTTTCAGGTATATTTGCTCAGTTCTACTTTCAACACATTCAAATACAAAGCCACTTTCACATTATTTTATGCCATGGGTTCTCAAGTGTGCATCAGAGCTTATTAAAACACAGATTGCTAGGTCCAATACCAAAAGTTTCTAATTCAGTGAGTCTGAGATGGGGTTGAAAATCTGTACTTTTAACAAGTTCCTAAATGATACAGATGCTGCTGGTCAAGCACCACACTTCAAAACTACTGTTTTAAGCCATAGTTTACATGCAAGAAAACCACAGCCAAAACGAACTCATGCCAATATCCAGTGATAAAAAAAACAGAAAGTTCAAATAAATGCATATGAAATATTTTTCTTATTTGAATAAGTCAAACTGGAAAAGCAGGTCCTTTCAATCCTCCCAATAAGAAAAAGGAGACAAAATTGGAAAGGCAACTTCAAAGTCAAGGGCACTCCCTGCAAAATGTACCACATCCAAGCTGAGAACAGAAGTGTGAAAAAAATCTTAATCACCCTCTGCAGCAAGAGAAACATTGATTCATGAGATGTGTAAACATTGCTCTTAAAAGTAACACTTGATAAGGATCAGTCTTGTGAACTATAAAGGAAAGGAAAATATCTGATTTGTAGCCACATTAAAATATTTCATAACTAGTCCCTTGTTGAGACTGTTGAGATGAAGTCCTCCAGGTTTAAGTGTAACCCTTTAAGTAATACAAGATGGAGAATTCTGTGACCTTCTTATCTTCCTCAAGTTTTAGGAGGACTAAAGTGCTAACCAAGGAGAGGCAAACGTAGAAATTTTGTTAGTATGGTAATAATTCCTTTATTTGGAGTCTATACATGTGATGCTTTGGACTGAAAACTGGCAAAGTTTATCCAGGGGAGGATTTTAGGGAGTCTAAGCTTGGAAGTTGCCACTGTTCCTAACATGACTTTTAGAATATTTAATGTGAACACCAAGAAGCTTCTGGACTTTGAATTCTTTCTATTCCTAATGTTAATTGAATCAAAAATGAATTCAGAATGATTCACCACATCTATTAGACATATTCTGTTTCTAAAATTTCCCCTTAGATTTGAAATTTTTAGATTTTTTTTTAGATGAATCAACACTTTACCTTAGGAAAACAACATTTACATTTGAAAATTTGAGGTCACGTTAGCAAATAATAATGACAAGCTTTTCCTAAAATGTGTAACAGTTTTCAGGAGGTATATTATAAACTTATTTTTTTTAATGTAAATAAATCATAGGAATGTTTTCTTAGATCAGTCTCCCAAGGCAAAATAAGTAAAAGCAAAAATAAACAAATGAGACCTAAACAAACTTAAAACCTTTTACACAGCAAAACAAACCATCAACAAAATGAAAAGACAATCTAAGAAATGGGAAAAAATATTTGCAAATGACACAACTGACGGGGGCTAATAACCAAAAATATACAAAGAATCATACAACTCAATATCGAAAAAATAAACAAAAAATGAGCAGAAGACTTAAACATTTCTCCAAAGAAGACATACAGATGGCAAACAGCCACATGAAAATATACTCAACATGGCTAATTATGAGAGGAATGCAAATCAAAATCACAATGAGATATCACCTCATATTGGTCAGAATGGCTATCACCAAAAAGCGTACAAATAATAAATGCTGGAAAGGGTGTGGAGAAAAGGGAACCCTTGTACACTGTTGGGAATGTAAATTGGGGCAGCCACTATGGAAAACAGTATGGAGGTTTCTTAAAAAACTAAAAATAAAGCTACCATATGATCCTGCAATACCATTCCTGGGTATATATCCAGAAAAAACCCCAAAAACTCTAACTCAAAAAGATATATGCACCCCAATGTTCATTGCAGCACAGTTTACTATAGTCAGGACATGGAAACAACCCAAGTGCCTATTAACAGACAATTGACTTAAGAAGATGTGGTGTGTATATATATATATATATATATATATATATATATATATACAATGAAATATTACTCAGCCATAAGAAAGAAATATTGCCATTTGCCCCAACATGCATGGATCTAGAGAATATTATACTTAGTGAAGTAAGTCAGACAGATATTATATGATATCACTTATATGCAAAATCTAAAAAATAATACAAATGAGTCTACATACAAAACAGAAACAGACTCACAAAGAAAACAAATTTATGGTTACCAAAGGGGAAAGGGAGGGGGGCAAGCAACTTCCTTTGTAAATGCAGTAAGCATTGCATATACCATAGATTCTCACATTCCAGTTTCTAGAATGTAGTCGACTAGCCATATGTAGCTACAAGGGAGGCTGAGATACATGAACTCTAGCTAGACATTAATGTGTCCAAAAACAAAAAGAAGAGATTTTAGCCATTTTCCTAAGAGATGCTTTTCAAATGGAGAAATAGTTGCTTTGCCCCCAGATTCTATAGGTCTGTCCTCTCTGTGCCAAAGGCTTTATGCAGCATATCTGGGGATTGAGAAAAATATTTTTGCCAGGTGAATAGTTGCTATCCTAGGAAGCTGGGACTGTGTTAATTTTCTCCAGCAAAGATATCACTTCCGGAATGGCAGCTACAATCAGATTAAGTTTTTAATAATCCAGTCATTCTTCAAGGTCCATCTAACCATCTTCCCAGAAGCTGACTTCCCACGTCCTTCTTCAAGAACTTCCTAGGTCTGGAAATTGAGTGGGAGATTATAAGAAGGAATGAATCCCCCTTTGGTGACTGAAATTAGATTTTTGTTTACCAGACATACACTCTCTCCAGTTATAGAGATCAAGTAATACATTGCTGGCTGCCCATCCACTTTATACTACAGAGCATTGTCGCCACTGCCACACACTTCTGTAGGTTAAAACACTGGTTGCCACTCTGTCTCTGTGGCTGATTATGATAATTGCAACCACCTTTTCTCTGAGGGTTAAGCACTACCACATGGTCTTTCCCAGTCCAGGACTGTGTTATTTCCATTGAAATGAGAGATCCCAACAGATGAGAGACCCTAATACAATGGCCATATCCTTCACCTTTATTTTCAGTTTGCCAAAGACAGCTACCATGGAACTTCTCAAGGACACCATTCTCTTCTTGGTGAATTTTTAAAACTTCTTATTGCCTTGATGGAAAGGATGATCTCTGACATCTCCTGATGGACATAGAAGGAAGGTGTGTAGGTTGTATATAATAAATCTACCTCAAGTGTCTCAATTCTCTAAACTTTTAGATTCCTTCCTACACATAGCGCAAGGAAGTTCTGGCAACTCGACGATGTGAACTGTTGATTTTCATTGAATCCAGGCTTCAGTAGTCAACGGAAGAAACTACTAAATGTAGTTAAAGCTGCTTGGCTGGCACACTAAATTCAAAATGCTAGGTTAGCACATGTCTATAGATAACTCACTCTGGTTTCTTTTTTAAACATCTTTATTGGAGTATAATTGCTTTACAATGGTGTGTTAGTTTCTGCTTTATAACAAAGTTAATCAGTTATACATACACATATGTCCCCATATCTCTTCCCTCTTGCATCTCCCTCCCTCCCACCCTCCCTATTCCACCCCACTAGGTGGTCACAAAGCACCAAGCTGATCTCCCTGTGCTATGCAGCTGCTTCCCACTAGCTATCTATTTTACGTTTGTCAGTGTATATATATCCATGCCACTCTCTCACTCTGTCCCAGCTTACCCTTCCTCCTCCCCATATCCTCAAGTCCATTCTCTAGTAGGTCTGTGTCTTTATTCCTGTCTTGCCCCTAGGTTCTTCATGACCTTTTTTTTTTTTTGGATTCCATATATATGTGTTAGCATATGGTATTTGTTTTTCTCTTTCTGACTTACTTCACTCTGTATGACAGACTTTAGGTCCATCCACCTCACTACAAATAACTCAATTTTGTTTCTTTTTATGGCTGAGTAATATTCCATTTTGCTCAACATCATTAATCATTACAGAAATGCAAATCAAAACTACAATGAGGTATCATCTCACACCAGTCAGGATGGCCATCATCAAAAAATCTACAAACAATAAATGCTGAAGAGGGTGTGGAGAAAAGGGAACCCTCTTGCACTGTTGGTGGGAATGTAAATTGATACAGCCACTATGGAGAACAGTATGGAGCTTCCTTAAAAAACCAAAAATAGAACTACCATACGACCCAGCAATCCCACTACTGGGCATATCCCCTGAGAAAATCATAATTCAAAAAGAGTCATGTACCAAAATGTTCATTGCAGCTCTATTTACAATAGCCAGGACATGGAAGCAACCTAAGTGTCCATCAATAGATGAATAGATAACTCACTCTTATATTTTGTCTGCTTCAGCAAAACACTCTTTAGACACCATCCCAACACAGCTCGTCAGATTCCTACTGATATAATTTTAAAAGATTTTCTAAGTCTTAGGATGCATACTCTGTCTCTTCTGAAACGAGCTTATCAATTTTCCACCTGAGCAATTCTGGGATCTAGCTCTAGTTATGGATATAGAGGCAATGAGAGATGATGGGGATGTGTACTAAGAAGAACTGATATCCCTTTGTGAGGCAAAAGCGCAGATGAAGTCACTGAAAGGTCTTTATTCATGGAAAGATTATTTTTCTCATACAAGGGGAGGGAGGCTACTTCTTCACACCAAAGAATCTCAGGGTGATTTGAAGAATCGAAGTTCACACCTTCAAATGGGTATGTCCATATATTCTCATTCCAAGTCTCAGAGTCTAGCTTCTCAACCAGTGCTCTAACCTTAACATAATGGTTGTGGTGATGCTGTGTATTTATACAGTGTAGCAATTCTGCAACCTAAACAATCATATTTTTGGCCCAGTCCTCAGGCATGTCTGCCCTGTAGTTACTAGAGAGAAGGGGTTCTTTTTAGGTTACCACGGAAGTTTTTAGTTCTCCACTAGTGCTTTGAGTTTGAAATTTAAGTCCTGTACTTATCTTTTTTGTTTTTGTAAGCCCCCAGGATAGTCAGGAACAGCTCGTCTACTCCATACCCTTTGTAATCATTATTGTCATAAAAACCAAATGCAACAGCCATTTGATATCTGGCTCTTCATCCCACATCAGCACTGAGTAATTATGATGCCATGACACGCCATTACCGGTTTCTCATTTTCCTCCAGGAAGACCATGTTTTCATCAGATATGTTAACAAATCAGTTCCAGAACACCATACTGAGGATCTACTTTGTGTGGCTACTTCTGATGTCCAGTGCTAGGTCAGTCAGAATCCCTACAGGAAACAGAATTCTCCCCAGATTGTTCAAATGAAGAGATTTCAACAAAGAGCTACCTATGGATGCATGTGTAGGGTGAAGGGATAGTGGGGACCAATAGTTATGTTAGTGATGATAGCACATCAGCAGGAA
>NW_006781997.1:748266-756608 GCF_000442215.2 Lipotes vexillifer | reverse complement strand
CACATCAGCAGGAAAACATACCACTCCTAGGACCAAAAGGCCAAGGAGGAAATGAAGTTCCTTAAGCCCCTAGAGAGCTAGAATTATGAAAAATGGACCACCTGGCTGAAGTTTTGAACTTGGAGAGAAACAGCTAGTGTTGAATATACCTGCCAAGGCATGGAAGCTTCAGGGAAGAAATACTCTGACCTCTCTTTCCTTGAACTCTCCAATCTCCTGCCAGTGCTTCCACTGGCTAAACTTAACTAGAAGCCAACCATCAGGAGAAACCAGGAGATGCAGTCCTTGGGGGTCAGCCTCTGGCCACAGAGTTAGGCAGGGGAAGGGAGAAATAGATCTGTGAAGGGGTTCACAGGGGCGGTATGGAGGAGGATGCAAATGGATAACTAAGAGCACAGGTAAATATTTCATATGTCATCACAGTTTATCCTTTTACTAATATTATCTCTGTTTTCCACATTTTATAAATAGGAAAAGTGAGGGTCAGTGTGGCTAATTGTTTAAGATCACATAACTAGTAAATGGTCAAGCCAAGGATGAATCCAAGTCTGTCTAGTTCATATTTATATTCCTTCCTCTTCTATACCATATCGTGACATAAACATTTAGATATGAGCATGGAAATGAAAGGAGATTGAAAGTGATAGAGCTGGAATGGGGGAAAGGGCACAAACAAAACATGCATTTTTCACATTCTTGAAACAAGTAATTTTAAAGACACTTGTTTTCTTAAGAGAACTTGTCACAATCTGAGATTACTTCCTTGTTTACAAATTTGTCATCTGTTTCACTTACTAGAATGTAAGGCCCATAGGACAAGGATTTTGTTTGTCTTGTTTATTGCTGTATTCCTGGTGCCAAAATTAGTACACAACATTTGCAGATTCTCAAAGAATATTTGTTGAATGAAAAAATAAATAAATGAATAAATGATTGGGTCAGGATATAAGCATATTCCTTTGGAAAATTGGGGGCACAGAATTCTATCCTGACATATTAAATTTGCAAATAATTGTGAGTACCATTAAACATTTCCTGAATATTTCCAGGAAAGAGACATCAACTGTATAGGCATCTATTCCCTTGTTTAAATACATTGATAATTATATTTATACCTTTACTAAAGGCAATCAGTTCTGTTTTTATCCCAAATTTTAACCTCTATAATAGCAAAGATAATATCTTTACCACAGAAACCTTTTAAACACTTATTAAGAAACATTATATAATCATTTTTCTCTTATTTAAGATAAAGCCACTGGTTCCTTCAGCTTTTCTGCATGTAAACTAATTTCTAGTTATATTACCCTTCTGGGTGTCCTCTTCTGTGCACAGCCTAATCTTTCAGTACTTTTCTTAAAATGTTAAAACTTGATAATGTGAACTTAACACAGTATTCCATATGTTGGCTGACTGATCAAGAGCAAAACTGCCTCCCTTGTTTTGGGAAATATATCTCTACTAATTAACCTATAAGTAAAAACTATTATATTTTCCTTTGTAGCCTCATCCTGTTGCTGATGCAAATTGAACAACCAAGGAACTAAAACCATTGAACTAAAATCATAAAGTCAGTGGGACTTTGTCATTGCCAGCTTTTCCTACATATTTAAAATTTCAGGTTTAGGATGATGGTGGGATCCATTTAAGTGTGCCGTTCTATGAGGCTCACTGGATACTGATCTCAGATTCTAGTCTATTCAGTCTGAACAGGCTCTCCATGGGTGTCACCAGAGCTGATTCGCCCTATGTACCTAGCACCCACATTTTCTTATACATTTTTCTTTTTCTCATTTCCTTTTCTTTTTTTTTTTTTTTTTTTGCGGTACGCCGGCCTCTCACTGTTGTGGCCTTTCCCTTTGCGGGGCACAGGCTCCGGACACGCAGGCTCAACGGCCATGGCTCACGGGCCCAGCTGCTCCACGGCATGTAGGATCTTCGCGGACCGGGGCATGAACCCGTACGCAGGCCTCTCACTGTTGTGGCCTCTCCTGTTGCGGAGCACAGGCTCCGGACCCGCAGGCTCAGCGGCCATGGCTCACGGGCCCAGCCGCTCCGCGGCATGTGGGTTCCTCCCGGACCGGGGCACGAACCCGTGTCGCCTGCATCGGCAGGAGGACTCTCAACCGCTGCACCACCAGGGAAGCCCCTTCCTTTTTTAAAAAGCTGTCTTTTTGAACAACTTGTCTAATTCTATGCTTTACCTAAAACCCAGTGAGATAAATGGAATAAAGGAAAGTCATTGCAATAACCAAGGATATACTCAGACTTGAGAAAAATAATTATATTTGAATGAATATGAGAGAATGACAAATGTTTGTGTAAATGTTTGCCCATCTGTGTGACTGGCTGTGAAATCCTATGTTTATCTACAATTAGCTTTATAACATGGGGTTGATAAAATGTATACAAATAACTTTCTTAAATTAAATAAAACATCAGTTTTTTTAATGGTACCCTTTGTAATATATAACACCAGTGGCAAGTTATATCAGGCTAACTTACAGCCTGAGGTGGAGGCAAGAAACAGTGGGATGTTTTACCCGATCATATCCCTTCCTATTGGCCCCTACAGTAGAGTTGACGATTTTTCTCAACTCCCCCTCCTGCCATATGTCTGACATGTGCAGGAGTGGAGTATATTTTCCCACTTCATTCATGCTGGGGTTGACCATGTGAAGTTTTTGGCCAACGCATATGGAATTCTGACTCAGAGACTCCTAATTCTGAGTCAAAGTCTTCAGAGACATCATAGATTTCTTCTTGCCTTCTTGGCCTTCTGTGAGCCACTAGGAGGAGCCCATGGCTTGGGTGGCTCCTGGTCCTAATTAGTATGTGGACACAGACAGAGCCTACCTGCAGCCAACCTGAAGCCTGGGACCAACCCAACCAACCTATGCTCTGTAGCAGAGCCAACCCAGACAAACCACAGACCTGCAAGAAGAAAAATAAACACTTGTGGCCACAAGGCACTGAACTTTTCTGAGTGGTTTGTTATGCAGCATTATAGTAGCTATAGCTAATTTACATAGTTACATTAAATTTGGGGGGAAAATTAATATCAAAAGAAGAGATAAGAAAAAATAAAGTTAAGGGTGATGTAAGGAAAGGAGCACAACCTTTTTAAATGTTGATAAAGAAATAGAAATCTTATTAAAAAGAACCACAGTCCCCTTTGCCTTCAATTCCTGGCTTCCTCTCAGATAATGGGTTAAATGAATTGTCATCTTGCCATACTAAAATGTTAGTTTTTAGGGATTTACTAATGTGTGTAGTGAATAAAATATATCTAGAAGCGAAGGAAGAGTTTACTTTTCTTTAAAAAAAAAAGGGTAAATTAGGGGATGGAAGGTAGGCACAGATGGTCTGTGGTTCAGTTTACATGAATCACCCTTTCCAATGAAATCCTGTGTGCATCTCAACTAGGTTTAAATGTTAGAGATCCATTTATAGAGGACAGTATGTCTGCTTTTGATATCCTAATCACGTGATGTGGAAATGATAATATGGACTTGGAAAAAACTAAAAGAAAAAGACAATTTTCTTCTCTTGGGGGAAAAAAATGTTTCCAAAACGTGCTGCAAGTGAGTTGAATCTGTGTTTTAGGTGTCTTTTGCTTCCATTCTGCTATGGGAAGCTGAATGGAAAAACTGATCCACTATTTTTAAAACAGGGGAATTAGAAAGTTACTCTTCAATGCTCTTTTGGATATATAACAAATGAGAAATAAATCTAGTTACATTCTTTAACTCCTGCCACCTCCCAAGAGTGGTGGCTCTAATTTAGCATGACCTGCCGTCGGCTCAGGAAATTTCCACCCTGAGATTTTCCTAGCAGAGTCAAAATCAGTCACAGTCAGAAACAGATAAAGATTGTTTTTATGAGAGTTCTTGAAACTGCATTTAAATTCTATCTTTAAAAGTTGTAAAGGGCTTGGCTAATGATTTTCCATAGTGTCATTTTTAAACTATTTTGGCATGTCCTATGAACAGTACATAATTTACTGTTCAAAAATTAATAAAAAAAAAGCATTATATTTCTTGGAACAGAGTATCTTTGAGAAAGCAAAAATCCATCCCAGTACACTGATGTTATCCAGCTTATTAGGGGTGACAGACTCAGGCCTGGGTAGACCTTGGCCTGGTAGTAGATTAAGAATGAAAGAGGAGGGCTTCCCTGCTGGCACAGGGGTTAAGAATCCGCCTGCCAATGCTGGGGACACGGGTTCGAGCCCTGGTCCGGGGAGATCCCACATGCTGTGGAGCAACTAAGCCTGTGAGCCACAACTACTGAGCCTGTGTTCTAGAGCCCGTGAACCACAACTACTGAAGCCCGCGTGCCTAGAGCCCTTGCTCTGCAACAAGAGAAGCCACTGCAATAAGAAGCATGCACACCACAATGAAGAGCAGCTCGCTGCAACTAGAGAAAGCCCGTGTGCAGCAACGAAGACCCAACGCAGCCACAAATAAACATAAATAAATAAATTTCTTTAAAAAAAGAGAGTGAAAGAGGAATTCGGAACAGGCTGCTTCTCAGGCGAGATGATGATATGATGTGGGTTCCAGGTGGGAATAACTCTGGGTGGGATTTGGAAATGTCTCCACTCCTTTTCCCCAGCTGAGTTAACAGTATACTCTCCAGACATTCTTTTTGTGCAGTTCTAGGCCTAGTATAAGGCAAGTTCCAGGATCTAGTCATTCTCCTTTCATTTTTTTTTTCCTGAATTCTGTAAGGCAGTTCAAGAAAATTCAGTGAAGCGGCAGAGGAAAGATATTTTGAAGATGCAATTGCAAATGAGGTATAGATTCATAATGGGTCATTTATTAATTACATAGTGAATAGACTAAGAAACAAGGATAAAACTGTCAGTTCCCTATCACTGCAATTATGGGGGCAAGGGGGAAAGGAAAGAGCCTACAGACAAACCAAATTACAATGAAAGAAAAAAGAACTCAAATGGATTTATGAAAAAATATAAGGCATATCCAACATTTGGGAGCAAATAATATATTCTGCATACCTCATTTAAAAGTGTAAAATATTATAAATTTAGTTCAAAGACACTAAATTTCAAAAAAATTCTTACAATGGACTTGAGGACACAGGGAAGGGGAAGGCTAAGCCGGGACGAAGTGAGAGAGTGGCACGGACATATATACACTACCAAATGTAAAATAGCTAGCTAGTGGGAAGCAGCCACATAGCACAGGCAGATCAGCTCGGTGCTTTGTGACCACCTAGAGGGGTGGGATAGGGAGGGTGGGAGGGAGACGCAAGAGGGAGGAGGTATGGGGATATATGTATATGTATAGCTGATTCACTTTGTTATAAAGCAGAAACTAACACACCATTTTAAAGCAATTATATCCCAATAAAGATGTTCAAAAAAACAATGTCCAAAAGGTTTACTGTTAAATAGTCTGAACTGAATCGTTTATATTTTAATAGAGCTATCTTTTGCCAGTTTTTGGAATAGGAGCTAAGTTAAGCAGAATTAGAGTTCAGGCTCCCTTTCCTTCCTTACCTAATTTCTCCAGCTGCACAGCCAATATGGTAAACTTTGCCTGGGTTTGGTGCTGATCCTGTAATTAACTCAGAGGTTAGACATTAAACCCATTACAGAAGGGACTGAGTCAACCCTTTCACCATCACCAGCACCTAGCACAGTACCCAGCATGTAGCAAAGACTTCATAAATATTTGCTGTTTAAAAAACATGAATGATTGACTGTTGGCCAGGAGTGGAGTATTGGGGTCTGAGGTGCTCAGTGAACGATACCTCTGTACTCTGCTTGGTTCATGAACCAACTGAAAAGTAGGACAAAAGAACAAGACAGATGGAGAACAAAATAATTCATGAAAAGCTGATAAATTAGCATATGGCTTAAATGTGTGGGCAAATGGATTTCTTAATACTGACCCTCAGAATTAGATAAACATAATCTATACAGGGACAAGCAGTGCTGGACCACCAGACACTTTCTTCTGAAAAGATAATGGGAGTAGAACAGGGCTAGTTTGTACATAGCTAGTTTCTTCTAGATTCACCCATTAAATGGAATCTTTTGTCTCCTTAAGGAGGAATAAATAAGGGATGGAGAGAAGCTAAGAGTATCACATTAGTGGGATTCTTCTATGTGGAAGGCAACATTAGGAACACCGAAGAGCCATCTCCCCACCTGTCAACAGTGAGCACTGTTACAGAGCTGAGTGGTGAGAGGCAGAGGCACTCTTGGTACATAAAGCAGTGTCCAATGGTTACTTTCAGTTTCAGACAGCAAATGTCTTCCAAATGTCGACTTTTTGACAATCTGTAGAAATCACAAAAGTTCACAAATGTGTTGTCTCAGTGTTTGCCTCCACAAATTAGCATTAATCAATCAATCCCTAAATAATTGAATTAAATGTAATTTCCCAAATGGCCCTTTAAGTTCAGAGACAAATTCTGAGCACATCATTGCCCTCAATGGAGGCTTCACAGAAGGAGTCACTGATAGAATTACACGTGAATCATGGGAAAAAATCCATATGCCAACTTAAAATGTTTTGAAGCTCTCTGGGGATTTGTGAAATATGTTAGCTATAGGAAGTCCTTTAGTTAATTCTGTATATAATGGTATTTTAATACCATAAAATACACCCAGGAAAATCTTCAAAACATGCAAATACGGATTTGTATTTCATTACTAAGAAAAAGAGAACCTCGAGAAAATTAAAATTTAACTGAATTTTAGGGTCAAAAGTCTTAGAAACTATTGAGCAGCACATGTTTCCCATCAGAACTTAACTTAGTATCATCAGCCAAAACTTCACCCCTGAATTGTCAGATGGTTTAAAGGCCACTGAGAACATACATGGGCAAAATTATTAAACTATACTGAAGGAAAATTTCACCCTATTTCACTTTTTGTAATGGAATTTTTCCTGGTTCTATTTATCTAAAAACTGCTAAAATTTGTTCCAAATAGTGACAAATGATTGAAAGTTGTCAAATACAATTAAATAAAATGAACGGATGACAAAGTTATGCCTACCTGGGTAACTTAGAAAGTAAATAGGAATGGTTTAAAAGAGGAAGAGAAAAAAGTTAAATAATCAGGTCGAGGTATTGCATTGAGAGAATTAAGTTTGTCAGAGAAATGTTTTCTTCTTGAATTGAAGCTAAGTCAGTGGAAACTTCTGATAAAAACCACAGATTTGATAAAAATTCATGAGTAACTGTTTTTATTTTTAGCTATATTTCTTATGTAAAATATATACAAAATAATTGAGGCACTTTCAGAGTCCAACTACTATGAGTTCTGATTTCATATGGGACAATCACAAACAGATATTTCTGAATAGTTTAGACTTTCTCATCCTTGCTTTTTTTTTTCCACGATGCTTTCACAGAAGGAATATAACTTTTTTTAAATAATAACTTCTTAAAAATTTAAATGCCCTCATCAATTTGAAGTATATTATCATATATCATATATTTTTGTCCAATCTTCTTTTATAAGATACTTTTAGGGAAAAATTTTAATGGAGAGACACATAAGTAAACACAAGTACAGAAATACATGGAATTTTATAGAAATAAATCTTCTCATTCCTGCATTTCCTTACCTTTTGCATTTCTCTCACCTCTACCTCTTGTTTTCCCAACAGTATACTTATGAATATTTTCTCAGCCTCTCCATGTGTGTGTTAATTCAGAAAGTTTCTATGTACTCTAATCTAGAACTTTCACACACTGTATATCTTCAGTGGATAAATTTCTAACCTGGATGTTCTCCTCACCCCTGTGGTTTAATCCTTATTTTGTACTTCCTGAGACGATATTTTTGGGGGGAAAGCTATATCACCATCTAAAACTCAACAGTTATAAGCAAAATTCTTTGCTTTTCCCTCAGGCTGACTTACTCTCCAACTTCAGGCTGCATTCAGGGGCACTGTGTCTGTTTTCAGTCTCTCAATCCAAGAACTTTGAAGTCATCTTCTTTCCTCTATCTTTACTCCCTCATATCCACTTCACTCAATTTATCATCAAATAACTAACTTCTTTCCTTTGACATGGTTCTCTGATATGCTATATCTTCTACAGTAGGATGCACAAAAAGAGAGTTGCTTTAGAGTATAAATATTTTTATTCTTATATTTTAACTCCACTAGTATAAAGATCACTCTGAATAGAAACAGGTATGACAAGTTTGGTATCATTACTCTTTACAAAGTTTGAAGGTAGATATATCTACCTGGTGCCAAAATAATCATCCCTACTCTGGATTATCAGCAGCCTGATAAGACTAGAATGTTTTATATATATATATATATATATATATATATATATATATATATATA
>NW_006781997.1:738544-748231 GCF_000442215.2 Lipotes vexillifer | reverse complement strand
TGTTTTATATATATATATATATATATATATATATATATATATATATATATAATTTTTAATTTATAGGTATAAAATTATCAAAGTACACAAAATATTTGAACCCATTCTGCAGCACCTACTTTGATTATTGCCTTAAAGGAGCTCTCTCGGTGCCATATTTCTTGTCCTGGTTTCTGGGACTGATTCTGTACTTTGGGGGCAGCACAGTTTCCGATATTGTGAGTAACAAGTTAACTGGAATCCATGATTTGTTACCTGGTGGTCCTATGACACAAATAATGAGATGTTAACCATTCACTCTTTTCTCTAACTTTGCCTCCTCATTGCTTTTACTGCCTGCTGGCCAGCAGGAGAGCCAGCCATCTTATGAGATAGTTTCAAATTCAATCTTGTCAGAAGCAAGAGGATGAATAAAATGGATAGATTTCAAGATCTCTTCATTTGTAAAAATTTTGCTTAACCATTTATTTATTTTTTTAAAAATTATTTGATAAGTAAGTGCAGTGAGTCTGTGTTGGTGCAGCTATGTGAAAGATGAGCATCAAGAAAAATGTCATTACAATAAGTATATGAGGAGAAGATAGCTGTATAAAACTTATACATACCAGTTTTCTTTACATATTCATAGACTTTGCTTTTCCTTGAATAACATTTCTTTGTCAAGTAATATAAAAACTTCACCAAAATTGTGCCAGATTATTAAACACACCTGTATAATTTAGTTGGTTAAAAGATGCACAGATGAGTTTAACTGATCAAAATGCATGGCTATCTTACTAACTGAACTCATTAATCAGCTAACAGTGGAATAATCAGTAGTAATTAGCCATCAGCCTCTTTTTCATGGTCATTTTACTAATTAAAATGTTAGCTTAAATTTGGAGCACAGGAAATATAAATTAAAAAGTACTTATTCTAACTACAGATTACAGTGACCCATCCATTCTTGGTTTGCTTGTTATAATTTCTATGAGATGACATACAGGTCGTGTGGATATTTCCATCTTATAGGACCTGAATGTAAAATTGCTTATCAAGTAAGTGTTAAATCAAAGAATTAACAAATATATTTAGATCTTACCGTCATCTCATTTTAAAATATAAAAAGGAAAGTTTTTGCTCAACAAAGGAAACCGTTGACAAAATGAAAAGGCAACCTTCAGAATGGGAGAAAATCTTTGCAAAGCATATATCTAAAAAGGGCTTAATATCCAAAATATATGAAGAACTCATACAACTCAATAGCCAAAAATATCTGATTAAAAAATGTGCAGAGGGGGCTTCCCTGGTGGCACAGTGGTTGAGAGTTCGCCTGCCAATGCAGGGGATGCGGGTTCGTGCCCCGGTCCGGGAGGATCCCACATGCCGCGGAGCGGCTAGGCCCGTGAGCCATGGCCGCTGAGCCTGCACGTCCGGAGCCTGTGCTCCGCAATGGGAGAGGCCAAAATAGTGAGAGACCCGCGTACCGCAAAAAAAAAAAAAAAAAAAAAAGTGCAGAGGAACCAAATAGACATTTTTCAATAAAAGCCATGTAAGTGGCCAACAGGTTCATGAAAAGGTGGTCAACATCACTAATCATCAGGCAAATGCAAATCAAAACTGCAATGAGATATTATCTCACATCTGTTAGAATGACTATCATCAAAGAGACAAGAGATAAATGTTGGCAAAGATATGGAGAAAAGTAAACCCTTGTGCACTATTAGGGGGGATATCAATTGGTGTAGCCACTAGGGAAAACAGAATGGGAGTTCCTCAAAAAATTAAAAATAGAATTACAATATGATCCAGCAATCTCACTTCAGGGTATATATCTAAAGAAAATAAAAGCAGATATAAAGAGATATCTGCACTCCCATGTTCATTGCAGCATTATTCACAATAGCCAAAATATGGAAATAACCTAGGTGCCCATCAACAGCTGAGTGTATAAAGAAGATGTGGTGTACACGTGCAATGGAATATTATTCAGCCATGGGAAAGAAGAAATCCTACAGTTTGCAACAACAGGGATGAAACTTGAGGGTGTTATGCTAAGCGAAAAAAACCAGACAGAGAAAAATAAATACTGCATGGTATTTTTTAAATATATGGAATCTTTTTAAAAAAAAGTCAAGCTCGCAGAAAGAGAGAGTAGAAAAATTGTTGCCAAGTGCAGGGGGGTGGGAGATGTAGGAAGAGGTTGGTAAAAGGATACAAACGTTCAGCTAGATGAATAATGTCTGAGGATCTAATGTAAAACATGGGGACTATAGCTTATAACACTGTATTATATAATTGAAATTTGCTAAGAGAGTAGAAATTAAGTGTTCTCATTAAAAAAGATAAGAAAGTGAGGTGGTGGATATGTTAATTAACTAGATGTTGGGAATCCTATATGTATACTATATCAAATCACCATGATGTTACACTTTACATATCTTGTGATTTTACTTTTCAATTATACCTCCAAAAAGCTGGAAAAAATTAAAAAATAAAAGGAACATTTTTATTCAAGCCTAAAAATTACTCCTTATCAGCTGTCATCTCGTTGAAAATCTTAAAAGTGCCAAAATAGAATTTCAGCCTATCTCAATGACCATGGTATCAAGGTAAATAATTTTCTATCTCTAACACAAATCCATGAGTAAAAGGGTGAAGATTGAGGGATTGTTGCTCCCCTGTTATCGCTATAGCCGATATGTTTATAAACATATGGAAAGAGAATAGAGGAGAAAAAGAAGAAAATTCAACTTTGTACTGTTCATTCAGGTCCTTATAGCTATGGGGCCCAGGGCTGTGTGTAAATGGGGGTTCCAAGGGGTCTTTTACCTTATTTATCTGAAAGTCTCTGATACAAAGAATGCTCATGGACAGGCTCCCCAGACAGTTTCCTTAATACCTTCTGCTGTAGGCAAAGCTACACACAAATGCTCATATTAGACAAAGGTCATATTTTTATGTAGAATTCTACAGACTCCATGGACACCCCATTCCAGTGTTTAACAACCATCATGAAGCTCTGCCTTATTCTATAGGGTCATTCTTTCTCCCTGCTCTGTGCTCTTAGGACTGAGAACATCTGGTCCCCATTCCTAATTTAATGATATTTCCTGCTCCAGAGTTCCTTTTAAAGTCACCCTCAAGTTCTCTTCTTTAGGCTAAATTCCAGGTCCACTCACCCTTCTTTAGAGTCTTATGGGCCAAGCCTTTAAGTACCTTGCCCTCCTCTGAACCCATAAAGGGCCACTCTCCTCCAGCCCAGAACAGGACCCTGTGCCGACAGAAGCAGCATTTCCCACTTGACCCCTGCCGAGCATTCACACGACCACCCTTCCACATCTCTGCTCGTTCACTGCAGCTCTCAAACTGGTTCAAGGAAGAGACACTCTTTTATCTCAGGGAAGAGACGCTCTTTCCATCAACTTGCTTTCCCTCTCTGTCCCCAGGGGAAAGAGCAGAGAAGACTGAGCTTTGGGAGTCAAGTGGCAGACAGCTGTGGTTTCAGCTTCCAGTGGTCACACAACTCTAGAGGGACCGGAAGGTCAAGGGAAGCATGTAGAACCGCAGGCTGTTCACGTGGATCGGAGGAGATGACCAACCCCTAATAAAACACTGTCTGCCGGACGTGCCATTGGGACTGGCATGCTAATTGAAAACAGCAGGCTTGGGGCTGCCGCTCTTTGACTTTAGCACTCAGCTTGGAATAACTTTTCCTTCCACAGCAAAAGCAGTACTCGGCCAGGAAAGCAGTACTGTTATTAAAAAAAAAAAAAAAAAAAAAAAGATTCAAACAAACCAGCATCACTGCTCTAGTAGAAGATAAAGAAATATTTCTTTATTTCTCTTTATTTACTTTTTCAGGAAGTTCATATCTTGTTTATTTCCTTTCAACTAGGCCACAGCTTGACACTGCTATACACAATGTTTTATCTTAGGGTAGAGAATATCTATTAATCCAATTAATCGTTCAATAAAATTGTGCCCTGTTATTTTTATTTTAACTATTTATTTTTTCTAAATCAAAATAACACAGGCAGGGCTTCCCTGGTGGCGCAGTGGTTGAGAGTCCGCCTGCCAATGCAGGGGACGCGGGTTCGTGCCCCGGTCCGGGAAGATCCCACATGCCGTGGAGCGGCTGGGCCCGAGAGCCATGGCTGCTGAGCCTGCGCGTCCGGAGCCTGTGCTCTGCAGCGGGAGAGGCCACAATAGCGAGAGGCCCGCGTACCGCAAAAAAACAAAAACAAAAACAAAAAAACACAGGCATATAGGTTAACAGTTCTATATTATTTTTATTGAATGGAGATACACTATCTACCTCAACGCAAACCAGTTTTCCTTTCCCAGAAGTACCTTCTGTGTAGTCTTATGGCTATTTACTTTGCTACTTACCTCTGTTTCTTTAAATAACACATCTAGTGTTAATTTCGTTTTTTAAATTTTAGACATTATATACTGACTTTCTACTATGGAAAAAGAAAATTTAGCTTGTGTCATTACATTTTCCTTATTCACTTTCTGTTTCCTCAGCCTTTCAATGTAGGTGTATCATAACTTTGGTTAATTCACATTATTATGAATAGCATATACATGTATAATGGTGTTTACAAATAAACTATTTAGGAAAATGCTATTACTTTTCACCATTTGCATAACTTTCTATTTCCCTAGAGTGTAAATTTTTTCTTATTTTTCATTTGTTTAGTTTTCTATGTATTTATCACTAATTCATTCTCAAACTCTCTCCCAGTCACCTATGTCTGCTTTTTAAATGTTCAACTACATCAAGTGTTTTATCAATTTATTTTGTGGATACATTCCTCTTGTAGATTTTTGATCTGCCCTAGTCTGGCCTGGTTTCCCAGTCCACGGCTGTGATTGTGGTCTTTCTCTTCACCATTATCTTGGGGAGTCCCTTTGTTTCCCTTTTGACTGGATGTGCTATTTTCTGGATTCCATCCCTTCCTCTTTATGGGTTTATCCCCTTATTTTGGTGCATATGTCTTCTCAAAAACTTCCTGAGAAGGTATACATGAAGTACATTTTTGATATCTTTCAAGTTTGAAAACATCTTCATGCTCTCACATCTAATAAATTGATCATTTGTTTGCATATGGAATTCCAGGTTGATTATCATAGTCACAGAATTTCAAAGGCTTTACTCCACTGTCATCTAGTTTCTAGTGTTGCAGTGAAGAGTTCTCAGCCATTGTGATTCTGGATCCTTTTTTTTTTTTTTTTTGTAATCTATTTTGTTTTCTTTCTGGATGCTTATAGGATCTCCTTTTTGTTCTTAATGTTTTGAATTTCACAATGGTGTGTTTTGGTGGATCCTGTTATCAGCACTGTTCTGGGTTCTTTTGGGGACCTTTCAATTTTGAAAAATTATCTTGAATTATTTATTTTATGATCTCTTCCACTTGATTTTCTGTTTTTTTCTTTTCTTAAGTGTTGTTTTTCAAATGTTGAAACTTCTGGATCAATATTACAATCATCTTTTCTTTTTTCCCTTTATTCTATTTCTTTTATCTTTCTACATACTTCCTGGGGTTTTTTTTTCCCCTCTCATCTTTATCTTTCATTCCTTCTATTGGACTTCAAATTTCTACAATCATATCTTTTAGTTTCAGAAACTTTATTTGTTTTTATTCCATTTTTAGGATAATTTTAGGGTAGGAAATTTCTATTAATCCATTTGCTATTTGATAGTCCCCTATTCTTATTTGATAAATGCTACATATTCTTATATCTCTTACGACAGTAATTATTCTCTCTTTTTAAAAAACTTTTCTTCTCCCTGTGAAGACTCTGGATATCCAAGTTGCTTTTATCCCATTTCTTTTGGAATATTTATGCCTTTTACGCTAGCAGATTTCTTCAAATGTTGACAATCATTTACTGTCTCCTACTAAACAGTTAAGGTTGTGACACAAATATACTGATTCTAAACTTAGTTCTCCCTGTGCACTTTACTCTTTGCATGATCTGACTAAGCCATTTCATTGGGGGAAGGCTGTATATGCATTGGGGCTTTTCTCTTAGGCTGATCAAACTCCCAAGAAAGTAATTCTACAATCTTCTGCTTGGGAGGTAATAGTCTGCCTCCTAGTATTCTGGAAGCCATGTAGCAGAAGAAAACTGGTGCCTCAACATTCAGTTTAAAAACTTACATTGGGGCCTCCCTGGTGGCGCAGTGGTTGAGAGTCCGCCTGCCGATGCAGGGGACACGGGTTCGTGCCCCGGTCCGGGAGGATCCCACATGCCGCGGAGCGGCTGGGCCCGTGAGCCATGGCCGCTGAAAAGGCCACGACAGTGAGAAGCCCACATACGGAAAAAAAAAAAAAAAAAAAAAAAAACTTACATTGAATTCTTCCATCTGTAATGATCCCTAAATCTCAGGTCTTCTTGGTATCTCCCGAAGAATTTCTGCTTTATCTTTTCCAGAGGAAAAATAACGAGGGGAGAAGCGTAGTTGCATGGAATGAAAGAGAGGACCTAGGAAGTCTAATAGTTTCCTAAACAAACCTTTAAACAATAGTCTTTTCAGCTCCACCTTCAATTCACTTTCACAGGTACCCAATATCACTTTACTGAGTCATTTGAGGCATATGACAGTATAAATTGAGATGCTTTTTGTTTTCCCCACTATTGTCTTAAAAATCTGCTTTCTCAGTCTAAAGGTGTCAATTACCACTTACTCTGCTTTTGAGCTTATCAAGCTTTCTTACTCACATATCATTTCCATTTCTTTTGGACCTTGTAGATTTCATTTAGTAAGCTTTATTTTGTTATTTTTAGTAGGTTTTTTAATGACTGAAGAAATGTTTATATGTTTAATATGCCACCTTTAGCTGGAAACCACCATTCATTCTTTTACTTGGAAATGTAAAGAAATGTAAAGAGTCACATGGAAATAATCATGCAGAGATATCCATCCACAGAATTTTATATTTCCTACTGCATTACATCTCCTAGATTCACAGATTTGTGTTATCTCATTGAGTTTTGTAGAAATTTGAGCTGGTAATCTCTTCCTGTAGACAGAAGTAGTTTTGGATTCTAGACTTGCAATTTCCTAGACAGTTGGCTTTAGACAAATAACCTAACCTCCTTAAGTTTCAATCTCATCTCTAAAGTGGGGATAAAATAATTTCTTTATATGACTGTTGAAAGAACAGATGCATTGTATGTAAAGTGCCTGGGATGTGGTCATTATTATTACTTTATAAATTTCTGAAAATTATTCCTCTAAACTATTGCTTAATCTAAAATATTTATAATGTTTAGTTATCTCTGTTTACTATGTTTTCAGCTATAGCTATGACTTGATCAAACTTCCAATGCATATTGATTTTAAGTGATTTATTCTGATCTCAAAATTTTGAGATAGAAATATACATTATGGTAGTTGTTTTACAGTTGCCTTTTTCCTGATCTTAGCAGAAAAGCTTTCAGTTTTGTACTGTTGACTATGATGTTTGCTGTGGGGTTTTCATATATAGTCTCTATTTTGTTGAGGTAATATTCTTCTATTCCTAGTTTGTTGAGTGTTTTATTATGAAAAGGTGTTGAATTTTGTCAAACACCTTTTCTGGATCTATTGAGACTATCATGTGATATTTATCCTTCACTCTTGTTAATGTGGTATATTACATTGATTGATTTTAATATATTGAACTATCTTTGCATCCCAAGGGAAAAAAATCTCACTTGATCATGGTTTATGATGCTTTTTTATGTGATATTGAATTTGGTTTGCTAGTATTTTGTTAAGGAGTTTTGCATCTGTTATCATCAGGGATATTGGTCTGTAGTTTTCTTTTCTTATAGTGTCTTTGGCTTTGGCATCAGAGTAATGCTGGCCTTATAAAAATGAGTTTGGAAGTGTTCTCTCCTCTTCAATTATTTGGAAGGATTTGAGAATGATTGACATTAATTCTTCTCTAATTATTTTGTAGAATTGTCTAGTGAAGCCATCTGGTTCTGGACTTTTACTATTGGGAGACTTTTTATTGTGATTCAATCTCCTTACAAGTTATAGGTCTGTACAAATTTTCTACTTCTTCATGATTCAGTCTTGGTAGTTTGCATGTTTCTAGAAATGTATCCATTTCTTCTAGCTTATCCAATTTGTTGACATTTAATTGCTCATAGTAGTTCTTATAATCTTTTAAATTTCTGTTTCATCAATTGTAATGTGTTTTCTTTCATTTCTGGTTTTATGATTTGAGACTTTTCTCTCTTTTTCCTAAGTAATTATTTGTCAGTTTCATTGATCTTCACAAACAACTAACTCGTAGTTTGATTGACTTTTCCTATTTTTTTACTAATCTCTGTTTTGTTTATTTATTCTCTAATCTTTATTATTTCCTTCTGCTAACTTTGGGCTTTGTTTGTTCTTCTTTTTCTAGTTTCTTGAGGTGTATTTGAGGTCATCCCTTTTTAATACAGGTATTTACCACCATAAACTTCCCTCTTATTACTGCTTTAGCTGCATCCCATAAGTTTTATTATGTTATATTTTTGTCTTAAGATATTTTTTAACTTCTCTTTTGATTGTTTCCTTAACTCATTGGTTGTCAGGAGTGTGCTGTTTAATTTCCACATATCTGTGAGTTTTCCAGTTTTCCTTCTGCTATTGATTTCTAGTTACATTTTCTTATGGTTAGAAAACATACTTGGTATGATTTCAAACTTCTTAAATTTGTAAAGACTTGTTTTGTGACCTAACAAGTGACCTACCTTGGATAATGTTCCTGGAAAAGAATAAGCATTCTGCTGCTTTTGGGTGGGGTGTTTTGTATATGTCTGCTAGGTCCATTGGTCTATACTGTTGTTCAAGTTTTCTCTTTCCATATTGATCTCCATCTGGTTGCTCTAACCATTATTGAAAGTGGGGTATTGAAATCTCCTACTATTATTGTGTTACTATCTGTTTCTATCTTCAGTTCTGTCATTGTTTGCTTCCTAAATTTGAGTGCTGTGATGTTTGATGCATGTATATTCGTAATTGCTATCTCCCTGGTGAATTGATCCTTTTATCACTATGTAATGTCCTTCTTTGTCTCCTGTGACAATTTCTGACTTGAAGTCTATTTTCCTATCTCTTTGTGGTTGTTACCATTTTGTCCAAGTATGATTTTCCTGAGCTCTTAGCATCTTTATGCTGAATATCTTAAATTGCCAGGTAATTTATATACTTTCAATTCTTTAGGGTCAGTACCTGGAAATTTATTTTGTTCCCTTGGTTGGGCCATGTTTTTCTGTTTCTTCATGTGACTGGTTACTTTGTGTTGTAATCTGCACAATGAAAACAACATCCACTTCTCCCAGTCTTTATGGACTAGCTTTGTGCAGAGGAGACCTTCACTCATTAGCCTGAATAGAGATTCTGGGGGCCTCTCAAACCTTTTCTGTGGATGTATCATCGCTGGGCATGTGCATATAAATTTCCAGTCAGAGAGGTTTTGCAGGCTCTTTCTTCAAGAGTTCATAATCTCTTTTTCCCTCTGGTGTCTGTTTGTGGTACTGCAGGTTCTATGGAGCTGCCATAAGCCACCCAGTTCTTTTTTGTTCTCAAAGACCCCCAGGCATCTAGAGTATCCCAGGTCCTGTCAGCACTCCAAGTCAAATAAGATGAAAACCAATTCCTCTGGCAAGTCCCCCACCTCCAAAAGAAGCCAGCCGTTGGACACATGATTCAACTCT